>NC_072463.1:23420357-23675357 GCF_027596085.1 Anoplopoma fimbria | reverse complement strand
GTATTGTTTTTGTGAGTGTAAGCGTGCTTCAAAGCATGTCTATGAAGGCCAGTCTCAGTATTTTGTCTGTTTAAACTTGTACTCATGGCTTATTAGAGGTCTGTGTGTGTGTGTGCGTTTGTGTTTGTTTGAAATGTACTCTCACAAAATTCCCTGTCAAAGGAGGAAATGGACCGTCCGCTGTGAACTCTGCCATAAAAGAAATAATCAAAGTGTGCACAAAAGTTTGTCCTTCCTTGTGACATAACAGTGTGGTTCAATGTTCTGCTCTAACCCTAAATTAATCTCTGTGTCAGCTGGAGCTCACATCAGTTTGAATCACTTTGGGGGATTTTTTGAGTATCTTTTTTCTAAAATGAAATATACAACATTTGGGTAAAGATGATATACCTTCCTTCGCAGCAGTTGTTTGACAGCAGTTATTCAGTCTATAGTGCAGATATCCTGATATTCCACTTATATTAGATGAAGGAATCCAGTTAATAAATAACTCTTGTCAACGGTTTTGAGAGATGAAAGGTCTCCATTGAGGTCTTCCTCCTGGCTAGAAACTGAGCAAAGAGGTCCAGGTTTTATAAAGAGTTTTATTCAGCTGCCGGCTCTATTTATCTTGGGATAATACCCTTATTATTGGGCATGGCATACTGGAAAGAACATAGCCGGAATAGCTGCTCTGGGGAGGGACATGTCGGAATCCTACACATGTGCACACAGACAGACAGACGGACGCACAAAACGATGTAACGATGTAAACGCAACTGTCCCTTTAAAGATAGATCTATGGTTATAATGTTTAGTCTTCTCAGCAGAGACAAGCCTGATTAATGGCTAGGGTAAAATGTGGGCATGTGTGTGGTTACGGCGGCGCGCATGGAGACAGAGACACCATTTAGCCCAACACACACTTGGCTGCTTGTTACTTATTATTCCTGATTAGAGGCAATGATAAAGGGAGAAAGGCGGGATAAGGAATGGTTTCATTTACTATAACTTAAGCTATAATTAACTTTATGTCATTTCCATCCATGTTTTTCTTAGGAGTAGGTCTCCAGTTTTCTCTCATGCTTAACATGTTTGTTGTAGGTTTTCCTGCAGCTAAGTATGTCATCATACTAGTTAATGTGGTAAATAAGGATCAGATATCAGTTAGTCATGCACTGCTGACTGTAGTCTCCACACACCCTGAGAGCAGGTGATCACAACCTCCCAAATATGCACAAAACTACTCTGTAAAATGCATTGCAGTTTCTCAACATCAGTACACTTACGGGTGGAGCTCATTGTGTCATTTTGTCTGTCTCGACTGAGGGGTGGGTTGTGTTTGTGTGCACTGATTTATTTCACAAAATTCAACAAACACAACCTGTTCTATTAACCTGCACCAGCTTGTTTCCACTGTTTATCCCCCGTCTGCCAACCAACTTACCAAGTAGAGGAAACATAGCAGCATCAGCAAGCAATTCCCTTCTCCAGTCTCTGCTAAATCACTTTCCCATTCATTGGCTGCAAGGTTTCATTATACAACACAGACACCACCTTTTAATTACAGAACTAACACTTAGGGAGTGGACTTGGGCATGCAAACAACACCATCTAACAGAGGCAGAGTCTCTTTAAGTCTAGATTACTGGCTCATTAAAGCTATTTCTAGTGGCATGTAGGTGGAGTGCCGCATGTCTAGCTGAGTAAAACAAGTGGCCTGTGTAAGGAGAATAAATAGGATGTAGTTTCAAACCTTATTGGTTTGGAAGAGACTAATTATCCAATTACAATGAAAACAAACTGAATGCATTTTTTTGTATCACATGTCTCAATGTTAGAAAGTATTGCTTCAACCTGGAAAGTTTAATAAAGGCTGATATCATTTAGTGTTGTACATGACAAGACAGACGATGGTTTTACTGGCAAGTGCTGACTCACCTGTTCGCCTTAGTCAGGCCGTGGGAAAATTAAGCATAACTAATATAAACACACACAAACACACACCTAATGTAAACCTTGAGAACAGAAAAGCAAACACAAATCAAACATCAATTCGGCCTTATTGAGTTCTTATTTTTACGTCAATGAAATATTGTAACCTCTACTCTGGACGTTGGGGAGAGGGAAACCTTGATTGTGGTCGGATTCAGCAATACTGATGTACTTATTACTTTGATATCTCTGGGGGTGTCATTAGGCCATTTCAGGTACTTCGTTTCAAATCATGAGGACTACCGTTTCTGCATAATGGCAATATTGGATTTACAGGATTTTTGCATCATTATGTATCTTCCTTTAACTTACAGTTAGTAAATTATTCAGATTAGCCAAAAGCATATACATGTACAGTTATTCAATTAGCATTAACAACGTATTTTAAACCTCCATTTCTTTAATTCATTTTCACACCTATATTTGTCTCCTTGTCATTTCTTGCAGTCTCTGGAGATGGACCACACAACTCTACAGAAGATGAAGAAGATGATCAAAGCTATACACAATTCTGGACTCTGTAAGTATCAATGAGTCACATAATATAGTTTCATTCACAAAATACATTACGAGTTCAGCTCAAGGCTCAATTACTAGCTTTTTCCAGAACTTTCAACTGTTGGTGTTGGCTCAGTTGGCTCAGTAGCTGTTGTGATTTCATCCACAGCACTTTGAGATCTTCTAATCCACGTTGGTTTAAATGTATGCCTGAAAGATCATTCTTGACCCTGGAAATGGTACTAAAAAAAACTATTTTAACTCAATGGCTATTTTCTAGCTTTTAAAAAGCTTCCATCAGCACATGGACCAGATGATACAGAAGAAAGCTCCACAAAAAACCTTGTGTTGGGATTGTTTTGTCAAACTACTATTTACCAGGTCAAGAACGAAACTTCCATCTTGTAAGTTGAAGTGTGCAAATACATTACTACAATATAACATTTGACGAGTAACAAAATCCATGTCAACTCGGCATCTAGTTTTTAAATAAAGGTCAGCCATTATTATGGCAGGATGAGCTGTTTAGCGCATAGGGGAGCCTCCACATACATCATTGTACAAGACTTGAGATGACATCATGAAGATCATGTGGGCAGGGTTGTTTATGAGTGAGGCCCCTTGCTATGAGACCAGAGTGCGTAGGATTTTGGGTGATTGTGTTTACATCCATACAGAGTGTGTGTGTGTGTGTGTGTGTGTGTGTGTGTGTGTGTGTGTGTGTGTGTGTGTGTGTGTGTGTGTGTGTGTGTGTGTGTGTGTGTGTGTGTGTGTGTGTGTGTGTGTGTGTGTGTGTGTGTGTGTGTGTGTGTGTGTGTGTGTGTGTTAAAGCAAATGGTATGTGTGGTTTCAGCAACAACGAGGTGCTCTACAGTGAACTAACAGATGTGCTGGGTCACTAAGTGAATGTTTTGTTAATGGGTATGTGTCACTACGGAACGTCTCCACAACTTGCCGTGGATGCATCAGAAGTGAACATGCACACGATGTGAGTGTTCACCTCAAAAATGCACGGGAGAATCAGAGGAACTGCTCAACATATCCTTAAGTTGTTTTTCTGTGCTCGCTTACAAATCTGCTTCACATTTTCGGGCTGCAACTCTTAGTTTTTAGTAAAAAATGAGTCAGAGAGCCAGCTGCACAGAATTAAGCAACCGTATATGATCGTCAGTGACATTGTGGATGCAGAGAAGTGCTCCATCTGTATTCTACATACGTTTTCACTCTCCTTTCTAACTAGAATCATATGGGCTAGTTCCAGTAATATGACCATGGGAGCCCCCCCCGCCCCAGTGTTCTGTCATTATGTTATTGAACCCCTTAATCAGTCCCGATGTTTATCGACAGTCTGACTCACCACGCATACGGACATATGCCCGCTCCTCCCCCACGCTAGTCCGATGGTCTGTTACTGTGTCACACATGCAAAAACACACTGCACACATGGTGAGATCTTCTCCTCTTTCGATTTCTCTTCCCATAAACCGCTTAGTACTACTTCTCTGCCAAGATGCTGTGGCCTGCGAAACTGTGTGTGTTCTGGCAGAGGAGTCAAGGAGTTGAGTTGCTCTGCTGGTGTCTTTTCTAAAGGTCAGCTGTAAAATCATCCTCTCAGCTCCTCTGTGACTCAGTGGTTTGTTGTTTGATAGGTGCTTGATGTTGTTTGTTATTTTTTTTATTGTAGCCATGAAGGCTCAGTTTTTCTGCTTCCCCTTGATTTAGTTTCTTCCATCCTGCAGTGCGTCTGCATGCTTTCCTTAAATTCACAATTGTTTGGTCATACAAAATAGTTCACTTTTGTTTTTTTAACTAGTTAACTCATCTGTGTCACTCTGTCTCCCACCATTTTATATTTGTCTTGAGGTGGAAACTTAAGCAGAAGAGAGTACCTATTATACTTCCTGCTTTTTTCTGCTTTTCTCTGTTTGGTTTGCTTCGGACACTTCTGCAGATGTCTGGGCCATATGTGTCTTAACTACTTCCTTAAATTGTTATCCTTAACGATAAATAAATGATTTCATTTTTGCTTTAATGTTGGGGTTTCCCAAAGTCATCTCAGGTGTTTTCCATGGGGCTTGAATTGTAACTTGTGTTTATTTGATGTCTAGATCCGAGCCTCGCTTTGAAATAGCTGTAGGGTAAAACTTCTTTAAGTGAAATGTAAACCAATGTGGTGCCAGTTGAAGCTCAGATTCTTTTCCATCAGGCCTTTTCCACACAGATTAAACTGACTGAGAGCCCAATAAGGTCATGACCCTTGGGAAAGTGACCTATAAGCCCCAGACAAAGAAGGGTCCGTATATGTTTCCCTGTCTCCAGCTCCAGGATGGGTAGAAACCAGCACTAATTTATCCCACATGCTTGTTTTGCAGCAGAGCAAGTCAATCTGCTTTCTTAAGATTTTCCCGACATGTAACCCTTAAGTCTGAGTCACCTTTAACTGTCGATGTCTGAGTCACTTTATGTGTGTGTGTGTTTCATTTTCAGCCCACGTGGACAACAAGGAGCAGTATGTTGAGTTGCTGGAGAACCTGGGAAATAGCCACCTGACCCAGGACAACAACGAAGTCTCCACAGGGTTCCTAAACCTGGCTGTGTTTACCAGAGAGGTCACGGCCCTCTTCAAAAATCTGGTGAGGAAAGAGAAGAGTGTAGAGGAAAAAGGGGAAGGGAAAGGAGAGGCTTCTTCCCATTAGCTTTACTAGATAATTCCAACCACACATGCACAATCTAGAGGACTGAGGGAGAAGGGATGGAAATAAAGACAAAAAAATAGTTGTTTTATTTGAAACGGCAGCATTTGAAAGTACCTCAAATCTCTCCACATATGAAATTGTGCACCCGCAAAAGGAAAGGGATTTTCAACAGCTGCATGCTCGCGACTCTTGACTCCAGAAACTGGGGCCACCCGGATCCCTCCCACTGATAGTTTCTATGGCGATGATAATTCATCCCAGACCTCCACGTGTGAGTCAACACACTCCCTCCAATGTGTCAATCAAGGCCTCACAGGGGAGACTGGGTCTTACAGATGTGAAGAGGAAGTGGGTCCAAAAAACTAACCAGAGGGTCATTTAAGGAGTTGTACCTCAAAATCAACCTGAGCGTAACCCTTAATGCCATGCATGTGCGATTGCGACTAATTGTACACTTTATGGATATTAGCAACTTATTATACCATATATGGACATGCCCTTCTTCAGTTTTGCTGAACTCGATATTGCTTGTGTGTTTACATGTATGTTTGTTTACATAAGAATGTCACCAACATCTTAGCCACGTGATGCCAGATTAAGCTGCAGGTTTTTCCATGCCATTATAAGACATGACATTTCACAGACATGGTTATTGTTAACAAAACCTGAGAGTTCATTTTATTTATTGTTTTGGCTGCGTGTTTTTATTAATTTATGTTTTATTTATTTAGAATAATTAGATGTTTTTTTGCACATTCCCATTTCACTGTCTGAATATTTTTAAGAATTAAAAGTTCATTGCTCTTTTACTTGCATATTTATGCTATTATATTATCAATATATCAGAGGCATGAAATGTTCTTAAAGTGACAATTATATCGTTTTTTGCAATTATTTCTCGAGCAATATATGATCCAACAAAAGTAGTTATTGTAACAGGCCTACTTGTCCCAATGTCCCACGTTTTGGTTTTTTTGTGTCATCTTTCAAAATGTTGACACTTTGGGAGTAGGTATTCCCCTGTGACAGAACTCCATGTATTATCTTTTAGTTACCTCAACTTTTGGATGCCAACCAAAACAATCTTACCAGGCCTTTGTGTCAATACATGAAGGTCAGCTCTGCAGTCAACTCACGGAAGTGGTTGGACATTATTTATGTTAAGAGCAGAGTGCAGCTGATCCAACAGGATCCTAAAGTGGTTAACTGCATACTTGTGGAGATGATGGATGAATGTATGTTGCCATGCTGCGTGCAGTAAGATGTGATGTATTTCTATCGGGCTTTGTGGTAAATATGTATTACTGTAAAGCGCAACCTGTAGGGGTTATACTGGCGGTTTTGTGATTCATTCTCCTCTGATCCACAATAGTCAGTTCAGTTCATAAACAGTAATAAAAGTCACTACGTCATGCTTCCCCCGGAAATCTTAATGGTGTTGATAAGCATCCAGTGTTTTTTCTTCATGAATCACTAGTTCAAAACGACTGACTCACCATGTTTTTGAATTATACACACTCATTCCCAGAAATGGGGGTCCATAGGGAGAAGTGTGTTATACAGTGTGCAGATGTGAGTGTTTGATAATACTGGAAGAGATAAGAGCCACCTGTAACATTATGTGGACATTTTTTGGATTATTTGCTCATTTGCTTTTTAAATGTTTCAGGTGCAAAACCTCAACAACATCATGGCATTTCCTTTGGAAAATGTGCTGAAGTCAGAACTCCGGGACAGCAGACTGGTGAGTCTAGATTTGATTATAAATGTATTAAATAGTAATAAACTGCTGGCTAAACCTATATACACATACTTATGTTAGAAAAGTGAGAGTACCAGTGTGCTAAAGGGAAAATCCACCTCCACTTTTTCTATAATATTTATGTAATACTGCCCACTTCTATGATATTTTACAGTTTTTAACAGCAGAGACATATCCTGTGGCTGATCAATAAATCAAAACTGACAAAACAAAATGTTTAAAAAAAATTGATGTTATAATATTTTGGAGGTTATTCTTTTTAGGTGTTTTTTGAGAAACACTCCTAACGGCTATGGATGTGATAACCAAGTAGTCTACTTTCCATTCACTCAGTTACAGCCCAATTCTTGAAACAATTTATATTATTAATCTGTAAATTAGACATTGGAGGCAGATTCCAGAATTCTGGCAAAATAACCACATCTGGTCTTTAATTGAATTGATATTAAATCAAGGTATTGTCGAGCTCTACAGTGGATGAAGGAACAGTTTTAGGGTGGATTTCCTCATAAACCAGGTAATCCTGTCTGTCTGTGTCGTAGATGCAGCTGAGCCAACTAAGATATTGGATAAGATGAGGCTGTTTATGCAGATCATTGAGTGAGACTGAGCTATGTTCCAATACTGAACCAATCTGTCTTGCTCAGTATTTGTCTTTTTGACTTGCCTCGCCGACGGACTAGTGAGTAATAACAGGCTAATGCTTCTGTAAGCTCCCGTCGCTGCCCTGTCTTTGAAACAGCTGATTCGACAGCTGAACATTGCTTCACTATAACTGTAGGAAGGCCAAGTGCTACTGAAATCTTGTTCAGCCAGATAGCCGACTACTTAGCATGATGTGAGTAATCACGTCTCGGTGCATGACCTGTCTGGCTCTATTCAGATCTACGCAGACAATAACCAGTTCACCTGAATGTATGTTGACTATTAACTGTACAATCTAAACGCTCTTCTCTTCTATACAGGAGCTCAAGAAGCACATGGAGAAGAGTTGGAAGGACTATGACATAAAAATGTAATTAACAATATACTTAATTTGTTACCTCACATTCATATGGTCACATGTTGTGTGATTATAGTCCTCTTCTTCATCTTTAAGCCTAATTGCCTCATGAGAGAAAATAAATTGAACCCTCGGACAGATGTTTTTGCCTTAGGAGGATCACGTGGCACATTTCCAGTTCTTGCTAGTATTTAACAGCATTAACAGCAGAGGTTAATATGATAATAGTTCATTCCCCATGGCCTTTCTCCATTACATTGCTGTAAAATAAAACTGCGGCATTGCTCTTTGCAGGCATTATTTGATCTCATTCTGATGGTGTACAGTGGTGTGAAGTGTTCTATAATGTTGTAAGGAGAATTCCCCTCTCCCTTTATTTCCCTTCATCCAACTTCCTCTAACCTCTCTCTATGGGGCAAGTGAATGATTGAGAGGGGATAAAATACTTAAAATGCTTGAAAGGTTAATAATTACAGAAAGAAAGAAAAGCACATTAATGATTCTCTCTAACTTTTGCTTTTTTCCCCTAATCCTTCCCTCCCCCCATCAGAGGGAAGCTAGAGAAGGAGAGGAAGGAGAAGACCAGGCAGCTGGGTCTGATCAAGACGGAGGGATCGGATGGAGGGGAGGACATGGAGAGAGAGAGAAGGACCTTTCAGCTGCAAATGTGTGAGGTGAGGGATTAGTGCCAGTCAAAATACCAGAACCAGACACCTTTCCCATACCTGAAGTGATGATTTAGTTCACATGGGTGGTCTGCTTTGTGGTTTCCATCGACTTCATTGCCAGGGTCGATCCCTTTTGCGTTTCTCCACTAATTTCTATGATGGAAAAATCATGTTTTAGAAAGACATACATGAGCTGTTTGCGTCTAGCAGAGTTTCAGAAGAGCTTGGTTATACACATTAGAAAAGGCAGTTCAAAGGCAGATGAAAATGCTCCATGATCCACCCTTGTGTAATGCTCTGCCAGTGCTGCTACATACAGTCTCAACTTAGTGTGTTAGCGCACATGTGGCCGGAGAAAACCCTAAAAAAAATGGTCGAATCCTGACAGAGACCAGCTGTTGAGACAAAGAGGAGAGGCCGGGAAAATGGAATTTCCACTTGTTATAAACCCTCCAACCCTCCGTCTCTCTGTCTGTTTGTCCTCCCTTCTTTAACACTGCATACATAAAGACACTCTCAAGCCCACAGAAATATACAAAGGACAGAAAGATGGATTCAGACTTTGGTTTTATGGAGCAGAGAATGTAGTCATTCCCTCCACACAGAGGTTGTGTGCAGGGTGGAAATTATTCACAATAAAGCCTACACTATGTGTCTGTGTTATTCAGCATCAACATGAACAATGTATAGATGTGTCCTATAAAGTAAGGAGCTACATATTTAAAACATGCTCAAAACAGGATATTAAAGATGTGTAGTCTAGTAGCAATTAAGATTTCAATGCTTGTTGATTTGGCGAAACACCAAATGTTTACTGGTAAAAACTGCAAATGCTGTTTAATACTATAGGACCCAGAATACTGGGGGCAGCAAAACAAACTATTTTCGTTTTAATAGAGAAGTCAGGCAATAATTTACTTTTTTTTTTTTTTCTTTTTTTTTTTTCCATCATTCTGTGAGAAGCCCTGATTTGATTTTATGCTGCACATGGCATGAGTCTGCAAACAGCGAGAGTGGAAGTAGTTGATTACCTCGCTAAAAAGTTGGTGGTGTGCAGACTGTTGCCTGCAGCTGTTCATCCAACAGCTCACTATGGCTGCTTGTTCTTGTTCCATCACTCCCTGCAATATTTCAAACCTATGGCTGTCTTGCCAGTTAATTGCTTTTAATGCTTTAAATGTGAAGCTCCAGCAGTAGGAAATGTTCTGTTTGCATAGGCAGTAACCTAATACAGCATCAACAGAGAATGTCGCCACAGAGACCCAGTTTGTAATTCTGCTATTATATAAATATTGCAATCCTTTCATTAGTGTGCCATAGGCTCAACTTCATGTTTCCACGAATCCATCTGGCCTCTCCATGGAGAGCTGCCATTCCTGGACTGGTTTTTAACAATCTTTGTTTATGCTTTCAGTATCTTTTGAAGATCCAGGAGCTCAAGGTGCGTCAGGGCCCTGATCTTCTCCAGAGCCTCATCAAATATTTCCAGGCCCAGCTCAGGTCAGTCTCAGCTGATGTCACCTTAACTATTTTTACCTTGTGGCCATTTTGTTCTACATGTTAAATAAGAACCAGAAATACTTTTGGGACTTTTTTCTGGCCCAAAAAAATCATATGGTTTTGATTTCTACCCCAGGGTTTCAGTGAGAGACTTTGCTTAAAAGTTGAGGTTCATTCATTTTATTTTACAAGCTATTATTACTTTTGTAAAGCATCAACCTATTTCAATCATACCAAGAGTTTTATGTGGGAATGGAGTTGCTTATGCAGCTTTAGCTTGTGATGTTTTGGTTGGTCTGCACAAGGATGTTTAAACTGGAGTACCATCATGACTCAGCATTTGTTCTTTCTCTGTTCTCAGTTTCTTTCAGGATGGGCTGAAAGCTGCAGAGAATCTCGCTCCCTTTATCGAGAAGCTTGCTGCTTCTGTTCACACGGTAAATACACCGAGTGACATCTACCTGCATTATATCAACCAGTGTGTTAGTCATTTAGTATCTGCAAACAGTGTTGTTATTGTCCAGTTTTGTTCTGGTTTCAGAAGAAAATGCGTCATGATTAGAAGGTCAGAGGTTAGGGTCTGTGGTAAATGCTTTTTCCCTGACTGGTTCAAACTGATGTTTTACAATTTCCCAAAACATGCACCTACTGTATATATTGATGTCATCATACCCTCAATCCTCCCTCACACTTTACTTGTTTTCTTAATTTGTCAGACGTCTTCAGTCACAGTAGGTAAAACTGGGTTTAAGAAGGCATTAAAGCTCTCATTGTAAATCACAATGTCTTTTAGTACCTCCAAGAGCCCTTTTCTCTGTTGCTCTCTCAAAACAGCCAAAGCCTCAGTCTCTCCCCCCTCCTCTGAACCCCCCCCAGCTAAACCCACAGGCAGAGACTCTTATAGCAGCCTTTTTCCAGAAATGCTTCCCCCTATTTCCAAAAGATGAAACAGAAAGCATCCCTTATTTTCATTCCTTCCCTGGTGCACACCTATTTCTCCAACCACTCCGGGTGGTTTCCAGTCCCTTTTCTGGATAGAGCCCTGGAAACAGACTGTTAACTGTGACACTAAGAACGTTAGAGGTTTTTCTGGTTCTGCAAAGGCTAAACAGAAACCCGCTCAGACATGCCAGACCTCAGCCTTTAGAAGGAAATTCAGACAGAATCTGTGTTATGGCTCCCTGGAAAAATGCTGAAATATTTCAGTTAAACAGACTTATGTACACTAGTCACTCTGCTGCTGCTTTAATACAAAATGCACAACCTCCTAGGACGACACACCCCGGTACTGAGCTCTGTTCTGCATTATTTAGGCCATTACACAAAGCTCTGATGTCATTCCACACCCAATTCTTGGAACAAAAAAAAACAAAAACACTGGATATGATTCAATGAACATGGCTGAACACAAAACATGTTGTTCTTCCAATTAAATTATTTTATTTTATTACTGCAATTGAATAAACTGACTTTCATGGTGTGTGTTTTTAGGTGCGTCTGGACCAGGACGAGGAGGTAAAACAACTCACTCAGTTGAGGGATTCTCTCAGATTACTTCTGCAAGTGGAAGGGAAAGAGGTATGCTTATTTATAATGTTTCTTTGCTATACGCATTATATGTAAAGAACCTTCAATTTGAAGATTCAATATCTTCAGTTGTACTATTTTACCATATAAACAGAAAGTGGGCTCTAAAATGTCCAGCGACAGACGGCTTTAATTGCTAGTTGATGCCATCGGATTACTTTGTCTTGCCACAATTGTTTAAAATTGAATTGAATTGGAGCTGGCCCCAAGCTTTTGAAGTAAAGTCCTAAATCCCTTTTTGTATCCTAGGAATATCTGAACAGGAAGAACTCTGGCAATGGGTATAGCATCCACCAACCACAGGGTAACAAGAAGTATGGAACAGAGAAATCCGGCTTCCTGCTCAAGAAGAGTGATGGGTGTGTAAAAGCATTAGTCACATTGTCAAAATGTCAGGTCCGAACCAGTTATAATACACGTACTGTATTAAAATTGAAAACACATGGAAGCCAATAATACAAGATCATCAGAAAGTGCTGTAAAACCTTATGTTATTTTATGAGTCTTAGCTCAATAACATAATAATTGTTGATACTGCAAAACTTCCAGGTTTACTTTCATCTTCATATTCAAACAAATTATAATGTTTTCAAAGTGATAAGCTTTGCTGTCCAGGGCAGTAGTGATCAGAGCTGTGTGAAGAGAAAGCATGAAAGTAAGGCATGGAGAGAGAAAAAGGATATCCAGACTTTGTCTCCCACACCTGGTCCTCATTATTGTGAGATAAAGATTCTAGCAGGGGCCCCTCCTGTGGAACTTATTGGCAGACTCGCCAACTGAACGGATCCAGCTTTTGCGTCATGCACACAGAGCTTGATTACAGTAGGATAAGGAGAGGGGATGTGGTTCAGTAGGGTGAATGGGAGACGAGGGAGAGCAAACTCTCTTCAGGCCACTGACACAAACCAGAGCTGCAAACTTTCTCAGCCATTTTAACTGATTCAATCAAAATAATAAAAACAAGAGTGAAGTGCTGTAAACAGGAGTTGGCTTGGCCAGCACAGTGTGGAGATCACCATTACGCAATTCTGGGGTACATGTTAACACTTTTATCACTTATTGTACTGCACAGAAATCATTCATGTTGATGATGTTAGTCAATAGTTTGTGTATAAAATCAGTATATTTTACCTCCATTTCTTTTCTTCCCTTTGGCATGTCGTCCTGCAGGATCAGGAAGGTTTGGCAGAAGAGAAAGTGTGGAGTGAAATTTGGCTGCCTGACAATTTCCCACAGTACGGTGAGGACACATGGGCTAAGCTGCCACCAAGCATTCAGATTCAGATCAAAGTGTCATTTGAAATCGGTCCAATATTCCAGTACATGCTCACATTAGCGTCTGTGTCTATATCCAGATCAATCGACCGCCAGCCAAGTTGAACCTACTGACCTGTCAGGTGCGACCGAACCTGGAGGACAGGAGGACCTTTGACCTGGTCACTCGTAGGTTCATTCCTAACTTTTGACCCGTAACACTTTACCCTCCATATATTATCATTAGAGACTTTAAAGAGTCATGTGCAGTGCAGCTGTGTGGAACCTTGCCTATTTAGTCCCCACATTAAGAGAAACTGGGATCAGACACATTTTATATGGGATGTATGCCAAAGATTATGTTAAAATGAATCTACTTTTGTGACGTGATTGACGGGTGATTGTGTACATGTTTTATGCCATTTTTATTTCTAAACCCTCTTCACTCCATCTTCTGTTGATTCATTTATTTTCTCATGATCCACTGACAACATCCGACAACTTTCTCTATCTCCTCCTCCATAGATAATCGGACGTACCGTTTCCAGGCAGAAGACGAGCAGGAATGTATGATGTAAGTGTTGAACCTACTGTAACCTGCTAGTGTAATTCACTTTCTTACCTCTTGTGTTTTCTCTTAGTCTAAGCAAGTTGTTACATGTCATGCACCTTTATTTGAGCTCCTGTCCTCATGGGAAATAAGCACTTGAAGTGAATGCAGAAGATGATAAAACAGAAAGATAAAGATGTGTAATAAAACAGAGGAGTATTTAGTCTGATGATGTATGCCGTGAAGAACAACTAAACAATGCAGAAAGAAAACGCTGTCCTCTAGGAGCCCCCTGGCCCAGCTGGTTTTTAGGTGGGACTTGGGATTGAGAGGAGTACAGGGGGTGTGTCCCTTACCCTTCCCTTGTGTGTGGGCCTCCGGGCAGATTCTTTGATGTGCTGTGATGTGCGAGTTAAGAGACGGAGGGAGATGGAAATGGTTTGAAGGGAAAATTAAGAACTTGAGCTTCAGAAAGAACGTGAGGTTCAGTATGAGTCCGGGTGGTAGAGGACTCATGAAACTGAGAAAGTGAGAGTGATGATGAATTATCACTATACAGCTGAGCAAAAAAATGTAAATCCAAAACACATGGGGGACTACTTTTGATCTTCTTTTGAAGTCTGAAATGATCAATCCTTTGTTTTCACTTGGCGACACAAACTCTGTCTTTAAAACTATTTTATTGACTTATTGTTTTCTGTATGTCTCTGCCCCTGCACTTAAGATGGGTGTCAGTGCTGCAGAACAGCAAGGAGGAGGCCCTGAACACAGCATTGGTAGGCGACCAGCTCCACCTCCAGGACAGCGGCCTCCAGGAACTCTCCCGAGGCATCATCGCCGAGCTTCGGCACATGCCTGGCAACGAGGCCTGCACTGATTGTGGAGCGCCAGGTCAGACAGTCATTGTTGTTGATGGTCATTGTAGAATCAAATAACTAACCAGTCTGATTTATTTTATGAGCATGGCAATATTCGTAAACAACATTTATCAATTAAAGCTATGTTTTAAGAGTGTTAATGGGTTTCACAGTCTCTTGACTTCTTTGTCTCTGTGTATCTCAGATCCAACATGGCTGTCGACAAATTTGGGCATCCTGACCTGTATAGAGTGCTCTGGCATCCACAGAGAGCTGGGTGTCCACTACTCCAGGATCCAGTCACTCACCCTGGACCTACTGAGCACCTCTGAGCTTCTGGTACTAAATACATCCATGGAAAAAAACAACTCACACAAAAACAGACACAATCTATTTTGTATTGTCAGGATTTACTAATTATACTTCATAATAACATCTGCCTTTCATTGAAATGCTTTGTGTGTCACTTCAGTTGGCTGTCAGTATTGGCAACACCAGATTCAATGACATCATGGAGGCGGGCCTTCCAAATGACTCTGTCAAACCATTGCCACAAAGTGACATGTGAGTCCCCGATTTCTGTTGAACTAACAATCTGATTGTTCAAAACGAATAAAATACAATTTGGTGATCTATATTTATTGTATTTTTTATTAAAATGTGTTAATTTAACAACTAGGAATGCCAGAAAGGAGTACATCGTGGCCAAGTACGCTGAGCGCCGGTATGTCCTGCGTAGAGAAGAAGCAGACCCTGGCCGGCTGTATGATGCTGTGAGGAGTCGTGACCTCACTTCTCTGCTACAGCTCTACGCTGAGGGAGCAGACGTTTCCAAACCACTCACACTGCCCGATGGACAGGTGAGGATAATTTACAGCCACAAGTGGATTTCCAAACCAGCATTTCTTCCCAATGTGTCCTTTTTAGGGTTGGATGTGTGTAGTAAATCCATACAATCTCCTGACAAATTTAAACTCCCACAGATGTCATGCGTTTCGGATGATTGGCCGCTGCATCCTGACATGGCCGCCCACCGGGCTTGTTTACAGCTCCACATACATTAGTGCAATGTTTCACAAAGTTTCTAACATGTTGATGTCATTTTAGGACTGTGACGGAAATGGTTTAAAATAAAATCGAATCCTACAAGTATTAAAAAATGCCACAACATACAGAATTCAGGAAGTGTGTGGATAGTTTAAGTATGTTAACTATGTGTAAATTGTCTTCTCTTGTGTGCCCTGTCAATGTGGGTGGGTAAACCAGAGGCCCTCCCATCTCTTCTGGCCTCTAATTCAATCTCCCTTTTTTCTCTCCTCATCCACTCATCTTGTTTTCCCCACCTCTGCTGTCTCTCCTTAACGCCTCGTCTTCTTGTCTTTAATCCTGTTCCACCCTGCCTGTCATACACTTCCTGCTCAGCATAAGCTGTCTGTAACACTGCTGACTCCACTGTGTGCGTATATGTGTGTGTGTGTGTGTGTGTGTGTGTGTGTGTGTGTGTTTGTTTGTTTTGGTTGGCCCTCGTTTATTATTTCAGCTTTAAGGTCAAAGCTCACGTCTCTTGAGAACAAGCGAGACGAGCTCATTGAATTACGCAGCGCTTTTCTTCCTCTCCTGCCCCTGCTTTTGCACTTCACATAAACAGATAGTGCTTAGGCATGTTTTCACTTTTTAACACACAAACACAAATTAGTTGTTTGTGTCACAGTCAGACTCAGACATTATCTTCTCTGGTAATCTAGTTGCATATCTTTAGACTCGATTGTCAGAAACAAAATGCAGCCACTTGGTGGACTGACTGAATGAGTCAATATAGGGAAATGTTTTTTTACAGATGGACAACCTTTTCTGAGGGTCAACAATTTGGCCTCATTCATGCTCTTTCTCTTTCTGTTTAAGGGGATCAAAGAGACAGCTCTTCATCTTGCGGTGCGTCTGGAGGAAAGAAGCTCTCTGGCACTGGTGGATTTCCTGTGCCAGAATAGGTCAGACACTGACAAATAGTCACAAATTATTTATATCTCCTTTGCATGAAACAGATTAAGTGCTTTATCAGTATTGTATATTAGTGGCAATTAACACCATCTGCCTATACTGTATGTTCACTGTACAGCAACTGTCTGGAGAAGAGAACAACAGAAGGAAACACGGCTCTTCACTACAGCGTCCTGCATCATAAGCCAGAGTCTCTCAAATTACTGCTCAAAGCAAAGGCAGCCCTACACACAGGTAACTTTTTCTACTCTGTTTACTCCCTTTTTTTAACTATTGTAATCAATAAATGCCTAAAGCATTTTCTTCTTTTAAATCACCTATAGTGAACTCCGCAGGAGAAACAGCCCTTGATATTGCACGGAGGCTGCAGCATGCACAGTGTGTCGAGCTGGTGAGACCCCACCTTCTCTATTTTTTTTAATCAGCTTTAGGCTTTATTTCATAATGTCTAAGAACACACACAGTTAGGAGGTGAATTCAACTGAGGAATCAAGTTGCAACGTTAAAATGTCTACCAGAAAGCCAATGCCAGAAACAAAACAAGACAACTTCCACAGCTGGAAATATTACCTTGAAATAACTCCCCGTGCAGCAGAGCTATGCTAAGGACTCACTCCCAGGACGAGGAATCTTATCCTCATCAGGTCCCAGTGTGTATCATTCATAAACTGTTTTTATTTTCTTACCGGCCTTCTGCCCTACTGAATCAGACCTGCCTTGTGTAATATCCTGTTTGATTATGCACCTTCTTTTACAAGCTGTGGAGAGATTGAAAAAGGTTACACAAATAAGCAGCTTTGAACTTTAACCTGTTTACTTATTGGCTGAATTAATATAATTTTACATTGAGATCTTTTTTTTTATATCAAATATGCAAAGAGGTGTGGGCTGGCTCTGGCCCCAGGTCTTTTCTTTTCAGTTATTTCATTTAACCTGCTTTGCTTTTTTGTAATTGTTTGTCATTTTTTGACAAATCTGTTGAACCTAAGGTCACACTGATATGACTGCTCATTGCCAGTCAGGAGGTCGTTTTCTGTCAATATGTTTTCCCAAATTGCAGAAGGTTGTTTTGTGTTGACATATATTATATTGTAACTGTGCATTTTTTATTTTTTCATTGAACAGCTTATTTTTTTTTTTACTTATCTATAACTAAAACCCCAGAGCAGCAAAGAAGTGGAGATACTCCAGCAAAGCGGTAGAAATGTAGCTTATTTGGTATGTGTGTATTGCTTGATACGTGATAATGTGTGGACAAGAGTATTGAGTGTTTGTGCTTGTGTGTGTGTTTCAGTTGGAGCTGGCCCAGAGTGGGAAGTTTAACTCTCAGATCCACGTGGAGTTCATGTGGGAGACACAGTCTCAGGAGTTTTATGACAGCGAGGATGACCTTGATGAGAGGGTAAATAACACACACACACACACACACACACACACACACACACACACACACACACACACACACACACACACACACACACACACACACACACACACACAGCCACAGCCACTCATTACTGGCTTTGACTCTTTGACGCCAAAAAAGCCTTTTATAGCCTTTTTGGGGAAAAACATTATAGGGGTTTTCTACTAACAAGTAAAAGGCAATACAAATAAATCAAACAAAGAAAGTTAAAGTGAAACTACAAATTAACTTGTGCTCCTTTCCACTTTCTTCCAGGTGAGCCCACTACCCAAAAGCCGCTCTTCCTTTGCCCGCTGGAGCATGGGTAATGGTGCCAATAGTAATGCTGGAAGCAGGCCTTGTCAGACATATGAAAATCTAGACTTTCTATACAGAAATCCTCCAGCCAACAGCGCCCCCTCTGGAATATTAATGCCTCCACCACTGCCAGCTAAATCTATCCAGAGAGGTGAGCTACTGTAGTGTACAGTACATGGCTTATTTGCATTATAAAAATGCCAATCAATAAGATTTGGTTTGGAATAACATGCACTGCTTTCAAAACTGTCAAAAATCAATGATGGTTTGTTAAAACCTTTTTCTATGATTGTAAATGTTCCATTATAATCCTGCCTACATGACAGAACATGCTTCTTGAACCAATGCATGAAACAGGTTCAACACCTATTAAGTTTTAATTTTAGGTCATTTGTTTTTTACTGAATAAACAACTTTAATTAAATGGATGTTGTTTTTATAAACGCATATGCTCTACAGTGTCGTGCTTGTTCAAATTCTCAACATTATCTTCCCCCTCCACAGGTCGCTCGGACCCCCAGATTTCAGTAACGACACAGGAAGGCCACCCCATACCACGACGTTCCTCTAACCCAGCCTCCCAATCCTCCAGTCCCCAGGCACAGGCGAGACATAGGCCCCCTTCTCCCAACACAGAAAACCAAGGCCAAGGGGCGAGACCACCAAGGTCTCCCCACGGACAGGGAACTCTGGTCAAGGGACACAGGCAGAGCTTGGATGGCCAACCGGGTGCTCAAAGCAGTGTCACGCCAACATCCTCTCACAGTCACATAGGGCCTGTCAGGTGAGACAGCACCGCTAGACTGTGATAACCCACTTCTGTCCACACGATAGGGTTGTGTAAAGAATGCCACAGAAATTTGATGCTATGTCTAATAACAAAAACTGAAATATCACCATTTCCTATCGCCAATCTTTACTACTACAGAGATTAATACGATTATCCAGCTGTCCTTTGTTTTGACATGTTTAAAAGCAACTCTATATGACAGAGGCCTTGTTTGATCACACATATTTCATGACTTCTACGTCCTCCAGTTCAGAGAAGACCACATCGTATCGTCGGACCAGCAGTGGAGGAGGCAGCCAAGGGAAGTGTGGAGTGCTGTCACCAAATTGTGTGGGCAGCCAGGAAGAGCTGTACTGCAGCTTAGTGGGGAACAGTCCAGGTCTCACCCCAGCTCCTGCACCAGCACCGCCATCCTCACCTCAAGTGACTTGTGTCCCACGACCCCGCAGGAATGCTATGGTAAAGATCTCATAGAAGCCTCTTCCTAGTAACATTCAGCCTGTAGGTCAAGTCCTTCATGTCACAATCTTAAATCCCACCAGACTTTTTTCCCTCTGGAATATCAGAAAAAAAGCATGTGAGAATTCACAGTCAATATAAATTTGCTGGTGGTACACTGGAAAAAATATTACATGTCTCCTTCAGGTTTCTGGCAGCAGGCCACATCAGAAGCGTGTCAAGGCTTTAGTGGACTGCAGAGCAGTCAGTTTAGAGCAGCTTGCCTTTTTCAAAGATGAGATCATTGTGGTCACAGCCACTAATGACCCCCACTGGTGGGTAAGTGAAACTACAACTTGTTGATTTTACCAAGGGGACTTGTCCATATTGCCTGCAGTGCGAAAGATTTAACAGGAAGTAAAATATATTTCATGGACTATTCATATGTTTTCATTTCATAAATATTACATTATTCTTTTGTTGAATTATATAATCCATAACTGCACTACAACTACAATATACTCATCAATCAGTGGGAGATTTTTCAATGTACGTATTTACATGTTTGAGTAGTTCAATATTTAATGCTTAGTATTGCATATTGCTAAGTACGGTGTAGGTTATTTTTCTCATTAATTGATATGTATTGTATAGTTCGTTTAGCTCATTATCTTTGTCCTTCTTTTGCATTAAGCTTCTGTAACAGGAAAATGTCCCACTGGGATTAATAAAGTATTTTATTTATCTACATCCTAACAGGTTGGTCACATAGAGGGGGAGCCATCCAGGAGTGGGACGTTTCCTGTCAACTATGTACACAAATTGACAGACTGAAGGGACAGGGAAATATGAACCTACTGTTTGGTAACATAACAGAGAAACTGAACCAGCCTGGGATGCTTACAGGAAACTTATCGTCATCACACAGTGGACTTACCTACAGGAGAAGACATTGTTTATCTCCTGGATCCATCTCAAACCAGAGGGTTTGAGCAGCCTGAGAATATTTCCACATGAGGATTTACGAGCCACAAGACACCTCGGGATAAATGGCACTGTTTTAGGATTTTTTACTTTTTAACATATACTCATTCTGGAAACCAACAAGGGAACCGAAGGCTTTCAGACCCATATAACCTCTCATTCTAAGAAGAATACCATCCTCAATACCATCCTCTTGTTGGCCTATTATTGTCTTTTTAACTGCAGTTGTCTAAAACCATGAATCACTATTAATAGGTACGAAGGCATATGTGGTTGGTGTAGAAAAACTGCTCTACTATGTGATTTTACTATTAATTATACATTTTATTGCAGATGTTTAAGTTGTCTATACTGATCTAGGATTTGTAACTTGAGGCCAAACTTACCTGCCGGGCAAAACCCTTTAGGCACTTTAAACTCGTATAGAAGAAATCTTCTGAAGAGTTGGCAGCGTTGTTAATGTAAATAGTTAGAGAGCTGTCTATTAAATCATAGTTTACTTGTAGACTTGGATTTGAGGCTTCAACCTGCCCAGCGTCTGTTGCAGCCTGCCCTGGGACTCTGTGCCTGCCGGTCTGTCTCCAACAAAATGGCAGGCGCCTGGGCAGAGATCTGAAACTTTAGCCCAGCCATCTTTACTCTGGGCACAGCTCACTGCCTGCAAGGAGAGTGGAGGATCCAGTTTCTTCTGGCTCCAGGCATCAGTCTCAGGAGAACCTGGAATAACCACAGTGTGTTTAAAAAAAAAGAAAGACTCTGCAGAAATGGCACTTAAAGAGAGCTTTTCAGCAACAGCACCCCACTGCAGTAATTTGTTCACACACACACACTTACTGTGGACATCACATAAGATATACAAGACACAAGCACACTTGCACTTACATTACACAAAGAGTAGCTCCAAGATTTAGGAACTGTTTAGGAAGAATGGAGAGCTGGGGGAGAGGTTAAGCTGCTCCACTCTTTATAGTCGTTACAAATGTAACACATTTCACTGCTATTACATATGATTTGTTGTACAAACTTGTATAAAAATGTCCACTGATGTACAGTATATATCACCTGTGTTCTCAGCTGTTATGCATTATAAAGGATTGTATTATTACAGATAGTGTTATTCAATGTTGTTAATTTGATGTCCTCTTATCCAATGTCATGTGTCCTCTGTTCTGTTTCATTAGTTGTCTTAATGACTCTCAGAGAGGAAAAAAAAGAAGGGAATAGACAGTTTAATCCTCTGTTCAGAAAAGGATCCTGACACACGGACTGAAAAACACTGACAGTGATGAGTTAAGGTGGACATGAAGCAGGTGTTATTTTCAATCAGTCTTGAGTGTAAAGGTACAGTGTATATCATTTAAGGCGTTCTATTGGCAGAAATGGAATATACTATTAATTATGTTTTCTTTAGTATGTTAACACTTGAAAAATAGAATTAGTTTTTTTGTTACCTTAGAATGAGTCTAGGCGTTAATATCTATATATCTATATCTACATACGGAGCAGGTCCTCTTCACGGAGCCAGTTGCCATGTTTCTTCAGTAGTCCAAGAACAGCAAAACCAAACACTGGCTCTAGAAAGGGCCATTTGTGTTTTTCGCGCTGGCCACCAACATGCTCGGCACACAGGAGAAGCGCCTGGCACCTCAGCGCTAAATGCCAAAAGATGCTAAACACTAGTCCTTTAAACAAAAAAGTCTGTTCCCCCTGTCACGCTTTCTGCCTTTATTGCCTTGTTATAGTGTTAATGTATTAAGCAAACAAATCAGAAGACAGGTGTGTTATCAGATAAATGCAAAGCAGT
Source organism: Anoplopoma fimbria (assembly GCF_027596085.1). Classification (NCBI taxonomy): domain Eukaryota; kingdom Metazoa; phylum Chordata; class Actinopteri; order Perciformes; family Anoplopomatidae; genus Anoplopoma; species Anoplopoma fimbria. Next base: position 23,653,271 of record NC_072463.1, on the reverse strand, counting down.
CCATGAACGCATTAAAGAACTGTCAGTAGGAATGTAAATTAATTCATGTTCTACACATAAAACGTGTAATAAAAGTGCCATACAGTCTTTTAAAGTGTGAACTAAGTGATATTTTTCTGTGTCTGTTATGAGTGAAATGATCTTATGTATTGTGGCTGGCTTAAAATTTGAGCATAACTACGGACCAAAAGGTACTGAACCCTTAATCCTCAACACAGGGACACATCGCTTAAATTAATAAGGGATGAACGCACATGTAAAACCTACTTCCTAGGAATGTGTATAAATCTGCATAAAACTCATTGTGAGAGGTTTTTAGTGGTCGTTTTGCACACTCATGTCCTTCCAGCCTCATTTGTTCTCCATCCGGATGTTCAGTTCTGATCCTCGGAACCAGAGCCAGGATGATGAAATTCCAACCTGTCACTTACATAACCGGTCACCTCACTAACAGCCAGGATAATAATGCCACGGCTTATTCTGCTCTGACAACCGAGTATCCCATGCAAACACACACACTTAATTCTCCATTAGGCCTGCCTGTGTGTATGTATATATATACAATAAAGACTTTAAGTAAAATGTTACTTCTCAAACATTCTGTAATATACATGTATTAATTCACGAATGCTCTCATCTCTTAATGTTTATTCATGCACACCTACACTACACAAATATAATTTAACAATGTACGTACTGTGGAATATAATAATAATATATCCATTATTAGCATTTTCTCTGCAAGCAGGTTATATGCAGGAAGTTAAATCTAATACCATTTAAGAGCCTTCCCTACATTTTAATACTATGCCATGACTTTTCATACATATACACACACATACAATACTTTTTCATGTGACAATTATGACTTTTTTCTTGACTTTTTTTTTTTCGTATACTATACTATGACTTTTTTCATTACTTTTTTCGACATGCAATACTGTGACTTTATTCCACATTATGTATTATAACTTTTTTCGTGAATTTTTTCGACATGCAATAGTATGACATTTTATGACTTTTTTCTGACTTATTTCGACATGCAATAGTATGACTTCTTTCATGACTTTCTTCGACCAGCTATGCCATACAGCTGTGGCACACGAGGTAGAGCGCTCGTCCTGCAACCACAAGGTTGGTGGTTCGAACCCCTTTACAGTCAACATGCCGAGGTGTCCTTGAGCAAGACACCTAACCCCAAAGTTGCTCCCCGGGTGCTTCTTAGCAGCCCACTGCTCCTCCGGTATGACTTTATTCAAAATGCAGTAGTATGACTTTTTTCATGAATTTTTTCAACATGCTATACTATGACTTTATTCCACCTTATGTATTATTACTTTTTTCGTGAATTTTTTCGACATGCAATAGTATGACTTTATTCCACATTATGTATTATGACTTTTTTCGTGACTTTATTCCACATTATGTATTATGACTTTTTCATGACTTTTTTCGACATACAATAGTATGACTTTTTTCTTGACTTTTTTCGACATACAATAGTATGACTTTTTTCATGACTTTTTTCGACATACAATAGTATGACTTCTTTCATGACAATAGTATGACTTTTTCATGATTTTTTTCGACATATAGTATGACTTTTTTCATGACTTTTTTCCACATTAATAGTATGACTTTTTTCATGACTTTTTTCGACATACAATAGTATGACTTTTTCATGATTTTTTTCGACATGCAATAGTATGACTTTTTTCATGACTTTTTTCGACATACAATAGTATGACTTTTTTCGTGACTTTTTTCGACATACAATAGTATGACTTTTTTCGACATGCTATAGTATGACTTTTTCATGATTTTTTTCGACATGCAATAGTATGACTTTTTTCCACATGATTTTTTACATTTTAGTATGATGATTTTTTTCGACATACAATAGTATGACTTTTTTCATGAATTTTTTCGACATACAATAGTATGACTTTTTTCTTGACTTTTTTCGACATGCTATACTGTGACTTTATTCCACCTTATGACTTTTTTCATGACTTTATTCGACATGCAATAGTATGACTTTTTTCATGCAATAGTATGACTGTTTTCGTGATTTTTTTCGACATACAATAGTATGACTTTTTTCATGACTTTTTTCGACATGCAATAGTATGACTTTTTTCATGACTTTTTTCGACATACAATAGTATGACTTTTTTCATGACTTTTTTCGACATACAATAGTATGACTTCTTTCATGATTTTTTTCGACATGCAATAGTATGACTTTATTCCACATTATGTATTATGACTTTTTTCATGACTTTTTTCGACATACAATAGTATGACTTTTTTCAACATACAATAGTATGACTTTTTTCGACATACAATAGTATGACTTTTTTCATGACTTTTTTCGACATACAATAGTATGACTTTTTTCATGACTTTTTTCGACATGCAATAGTATGACTTTTTTCATGACTTTTTTCATGATAGTATGACAATTTTCATGACTTTTTTCGACATACAATAGTATGACTTTTTTCATGACTTTTTTCAACATACATGATTTTTTCATGACTTTTTTCGACATGCAATAGTATGACTTTTTTCATGATTTTTTTCGACATGCAATAGTATGACTTTATTCCACATTATGTATTATTACTTCTTTCATGACTTTTTTCATGACTTTTTTCGACATACAATAGTATGACTTTTTTCATGACTTTTTTCGACATACAATAGTATGACTTTTTTCTTGACTTTTTTCGACATGCTATACTGTGACTTTATTCCACCTTATGTATTATTACTTTTTTCATGACTTTATTCGACATGCAATAGTATGACTTTTTTCGTGAATTTTTTCGACATACAATAGTATGACTTTTTTCATGATGATTTTTTCACATACAATAGTATGACTTTTTTCATGACTTTTTTTTTCGACATGCAATAGTATGACTTTTTTCATGACTTTTTTTCGACATGCTTTATAGTATGACTTTTTTTTTTCATTATTTTATTACTTTTTAGTATGACTTTTTTCGTGAATTTTTCACATACAATAGTATGACTTTTTTCATGACTTTTTTTCGACATACAATAGTATGACTTTTTTTTTTCATGACTTTTTTCGACATACAATAGTATGACTTTTTTCATGACTTTTTTTCGACATACAATAGTATGACTTTTTTCATGACTTTTTTCGACATACAATAGTATGACTTTTTTCGACATGCAATAGTATGACTTTTTTCATGACTTTTTTCGACATACAATAGTATGACTTTTTTCTTGACTTTTTTCGACATGCAATAGTATGACTTTATTCCACATTATGTATTATGACTTTTTTCTTGACTTTTTTCGACATACAATAGTATGACTTTTTTCGTGACATTCGACATACAATAGTATGACTTTTTTCATGAATTTTTTCGACATACAATAGTATGACAATAGTATGACTTTTTTCATGACTTTTTTCGACATACAATAGTATGACTTTATTCCACATTATGTATTATGACTTTTTTCATGACTTTTTTCGACATACAATAGTATGACTTTTTTCATGACTTTTTTCGACATACAATAGTATGACTTTTTTCAACATACAATAGTATTACTTTTTTCACTTTTTGCTATACTTTTTATTCCATACAATATGTATGACTTTTTTCATGACTTTATTCGACATGCAATAGTATGACTGTTTTCGTGAATTTTTTCGACATACAATAGTATGACTTTTTTCATGACTTTTTTCGACATGCAATAGTATGACTTTTTTCATGACAATAGTTTTTTTTCGACATACAATAGTATGACTTTTTTCATGACTTTTTTTCGACATGCAATAGTATGACTTTTTCCACATTATTATTATTACTTTTTTATGACTTTTTTCGACATTTTTTCGACATACAATAGTATGACTTTTTTCATGACTTTTTTCGACATACAATAGTATGACTTTTTTCATGACTTTTTTCGACATGCAATAGTATGACTTTTTCCACATTATGTATTATTACTTTTTTCATGACTTTTTTCATGAATTTTTTTCGACATACAATAGTATGACTTTTTTCAACATACAATAGTATGACTTTTTTCATGACTTTATTCGACATACAATAGTATGACTTTTTCATTCCACATTTTCATGTATATGATTTTTTCATGACTTTTTTCTTTATTCCACCTTATGTATTATTACTTTTTTCATGACTTTATTCGACATGCAATAGTATGACTTTTTTCGTGAATTTTTTCGACATACAATAGTATGACTTTTTTCATGACTTTTTTCGACATACAATAGTATGACTTTTTCCACATTTTTCGATGTATTATGACTTTTTTCATGACTTTTTCCACATTATGTATTATGACTTTTTTCGTGACTTTTTTCGACATACAATAGTATGACTTTTTTCATGACTTTTTTCACATGCAATTATGACTTTTTTCATGACTTTTTCGACATACAATAGTATGACTTTTTTCGTGAATTTTTTCAACATACAATACTATGACTTTTTTCGACATACAATAGTATGACTTCTTTCATGACTTTTTTCGACATGCAATAGTATGACTTTTTTCATGACTTTTTTCGACATACAATAGTATGACTTTTTTCGACATACAATAGTATGACTTTTTTCATGACTTTTTTACATGATAGTATGACTTTTTTCATGACATTCGACATGCAATAGTATGACTTTTTTCATGACTTTTTTTTCGACATGCAATAGTATGACTTTTTCATGACTTTTTCGACATATGCAATAGCTGTGACACACGAGGAGCGCTTTTCCTGCAACCACAAGGTTGGTTTTTTTTTCATGACCCCTTTACAGTCAACATGCCGAGGTGTCCTTGAGCAAGACACCTAACCCCAAAGTTGACTTGCTTCTTAGCAGCCCACTGCTCCTCCGGTATGACTTTTTCAAAATGCAATAGTATGACTTTTTTCGACATGCTATACTGTGACTTTATTCCACATTATGTATTATTACTTTTTTCATGACTTTATTCGACATGCAATAGTATGACTGTTTTCGTGATTTTTTTTTTTTATGACATACAATAGTATGACTTTTTTCATGACTTTTTTCGACATGTATGACTTTTTTTTTCATGACATACAATAGTATGACTTTTTTCATGACTTTTTTCGACATACAATAGTATGACTTTTTCATGACTTTTTTCGACATACAATAGTATGACTTTTTTCATGACTTTTTTCGACATGCTATACTGTGACTTTATTCCACCTTATGTATTATTACTTTTTTCATGACTTTATTCGACATATGTATAGATGACTGACTTTTTTTTCGTGAGTATTTTTTCGACATACAATAGTATGACTTTTTTCATGAATTTTTTCGACATACAATAGTATGACTTTTTTCGTGTATGACTTTTTTCGACATACAATAGTATGACTTTTTTCATGACTTTTTTCGACATACAATAGTATGACTTTTTTCATGACTTTTTTCGACATACAATAGTATGACTTTTTTCATGACTTTTTTGACATGCAATAGTATGACTTTTTTCCACATTATGTATTATTACTATGACTTTTTTCGTGACAATTTTACAATAGTATGACTTTTTTCATTACTTTTTTCGACATACAATAGTATGACTTTTTTCATGACTTTTTTCGACATGCAATAGTATGACTTTTTCCACATTATGTATTATTACTTTTTCATGACTTTTTTTCGACATGCAATGACTTTTTTCATGATTTTTTCGACATACAATAGTATGACTTTTTTCGTGAATTTTTTGGACATACAATAGTATGACTTTTTTCATGACTTTTTTCGAAATGCTATAGTATGACTTTATTCCACATTATGTATTATTACTTTTTTCATGACTTTTTTCGACATACAATAGTATGACTTTTTTCATGACTTTTTTCGACATACAATAGTATGACTTTTTTCATGACTTTTTTCGACATACAATAGTATGACTTTTTCATGATTCCACATTAATAGTATGACTTTTTTCATGACTTTATTCCACATTATGTAGTATGACTTTTTTCATGAATTTTTTCGACATACAATAGTATGACTTTTTTCATGACAATTTTTTTTTCATGACATTTTTCGACATACAATAGTATGACTTTTTTCATGACTTTTTTCGACATACAATAGTATGACTTTTTTCATGTATGACTTTTTCATGATTTTTTTCGACATGCAATAGTATGACTTTTTTCATGACTTTTTTTCGACATACAATAGTATGACTTTTTTCATGACTTTTTTTTCGACATTTTCAATATGTATTTTCCACATTTTTTTTTTTCATGACTTTTTCGACATGCAATAGTATGACTTTTTTCATGACTTTTTTCGACATGACTTTTTTCATGACTTTTTTCGACATGCAATAGTATGACTTCTTTCATGACTTTCTTCGACCAGCTATGCCATACAGCTGTGGCACACGAGGTAGAGCTTTTTTGCAACCACAAGGTTGGTGGTTTTTACAGTCAACATGCCGATGTCCTTGAGCAAGACACCTAACCCCAAAGTTTCCCCGGGTGCTTCTTAGCAGCCCACTGCTTTCCGGTATGACTTTTTCAAAATGCAATAGTATGACTTTTTTCTTGACTTTTTTCGACATGCTATACTGTGACTTTATTCCACCTTATGTATTATTACTTTTTTCATGAATTTTTTCATGATTTATTCGACATGCAATAGTATGACTTTTTTCATGATTTTATTCGACATGCAATAGTATGACTTTTTTCATGACTTTTTTCGACATACAATAGTATGACTTTTTTCATGAATTTTTTCGACATACAATAGTATGACTTTTTTCATGACTTTTTTCGACATGCAATAGTATGACTTTTTTCATGACTTTTTTCGACATGCTATACTATGACTTTTTTCCACATTATGTATTATTACTTTTTTCATGACTTTTTTTTTTCACATTACAATAGTATGACTTTTTTCATGACTTTTTTCGACATACAATAGTATGACTTTTTTCATGACTTTTTTCGACATACAATAGTATGACTTTTTTCGACATGCAATAGTATGACTTTTTTCATGACTTTTTTTCGACATATAGTATGACTTTTTCATGACTTTTTTCGACATGCTATAGTATGACTTTATTCCACATTATGTATTATTACTTTTTTCATGACTTTTTTCGACATGCAATAGTATGACTTTTTTCATGAATTTTTTCGACATACAATAGTATGACTTTTTTCATGACTTTTTTCGACATGCAATAGTATGACTTTTTTCATGACTTTTTTCGACATGCAATAGTATGACTTTTTTCGTGACTTTTTTTTATACAATAGTATGACTTTTTTCGACATTTTTTCGCATATAGTATGACTTTTTTCATGACTTTTTTCGACATGCAATAGAATTACTTTTTTCAGGACTTTTTTCGACATACAATAGTATGACTTTTTTCACATGCAATAGTGACTTTTTTTCGACATGCAATAGTATGACTTTTTCCACATTTTTTTATTATGACTTTTTTCATGACTTTATTCGACATGTAATAGTATGACTTTTTTCATGACTTTTTTCGACATACAATAGTATGACTTTTTTCATGACTTTTTTCGACATACAATAGTATGACTTTTTTCATGACTTTTTTTCGACATGCAATAGTATGACTTTTTCCACCTTATGTATTATTACTTTTTTCATGACTTTTTTCGACATGCAATAGTATGACTTTTTTCATGATTTTTTCGACATACAATAGTATGACTTTTTTCATGACTTTTTTCGACATGCAATAGTATGACTTTTTTCATGACTTTTTTCAACATACAATAGTATGACTTTTCATGACTTTTTCGACATACAATAGTATGACTTTTTCATGATGCAATAGTATGACTTTTTCCACATTATGTATTATGACTTTTTTCGTGACTTTATTCCACATTATGTATTATGACTTTTTTCGTGAATTTTTTCGACATACAATAGTATGACTTTTTTCATGACTTTTTTCATGAATTTTTTCGACATACAATAGTATGACTTTTTTCATGACTTTTTTCGACATACAATAGTATGACTTTTTTCATTTTTCATAGTATGACTTTTTTCATGACTTTTTTCGACATTAGTATGACTTTTTTTTTTCATGAATTTTTTTTTTTCAACATACAATAGTATGACTTTTTTCGACATGCTATAGTATGACTTTTTTCCACATTATGTATTATTTTTTCATGACTTTTTTCAATAGTATGACTTTTTTCGACATGCAATAGTATGACTTTTTTCATGACTTTTTTCGACATGCAATAGTATGACTTTTTCTTTTTTTCACATGAATAGTATGACTTTTTCATGACTTTCTTCGACAGCTATGCCATACAGCTGTGGCATAGACTTTTTGGTGGTTCGAACCCCTTTCAACATGCAATGTCCTTGAGCAAGACACCTAACCCCAAAGTTTCCCCGGGTGCTTCTTAGCAGCCCACTGCTCCTCCGGTATGACTTTTTCAAAATGCAATAGTATGACTTTTTTCTTGACTTTTTTCGACATGCTATACTGTGACTTTATTCCACCTTATGTATTATTACTTTTTTCATGACTTTATTCGACATGCAATAGTATGACTTTTTTCGTGAATTTTTTCGACATACAATAGTATGACTTTTTTCATGACTTTTTTCGACATACAATAGTATGACTTTTTTCATGACTTTTTTCGACATACAATAGTATGACTTTTTTCGACATACAATAGTATGACTTTTTTCATGACTTTTTTCGACATGCAATAGTATGACTTTTTTCATGACACATACAATAGTATGACTTTTTTCATGACTTTTTTCGACATACAATAGTATGACTTTTTTCCACATTATGTATTATGACTTTTTTCGTGAATAGTATGACTTTTTTCGTGAATTTTTTCGACATACAATAGTATGACTTTTTTCATGACTTTTTTCGACATACAATAGTATGACTTTTTTCATGACTTTTTTCGACATGCAATAGTATTTATTCCACATTATGATTATTGACTTTTTTCATGACTTTTTTCGACATACAATAGTATGACTTTTTTCATGACTTTTTTCGACATACAATAGTATGACTTTTTTCATGACTTTTTTCGACATGCTATAGTATGACTTTATTCCACATTATGTACTTTTTTCGACTTTATTCACATATGTATTATGACTTTTTTCGTGAATTTTTTCGACATACAATAGTATGACTTTTTTCATGACTTTTTTCATGAATTTTTTCGACATACAATAGTATGACTTTTTTCATGACTTTTTTCGACATACAATAGTATGACTTTTTTCGTGAATTTTTCGACATACAATAGTATGACTTTTTTCATGACTTTTTCGACATACAATAGTATGACTTTTTTCATTTTTTTCATGACTTTTTTCGACATACAATAGTATGACTTTTTTCATGACTTTTTTCGACATACAATAGTATGACTTTTTTCATGACTTTTTTCGACATACAATAGTATGACTTTATTCCACATTATGTATTATGACTTTTTTCATGACTTTTTTCCACATTATGTATTATGACTTTTTTCGTGAATTTTTTCGACATACAATAGTATGACTTTTTTCATGACATTTTTTCGCAATAGTATGACTTCTTTCATGATTTTTTTCGACATACAATAGTATGACTTTTTTCGACATACAATAGTATGACTTTTTTCATGACTTTTTTCGACATGCAATAGTATGACTTTTTTCCACATGTACTTTTTTTTCATGACACATACAATAGTATGACTTTTTTCGACATGCTATAGTATGACTTTTTTCCACATTATGTATTATGACTTTTTTCATGACTTTTTTCGACATACAATAGTATGACTTTTTTCTTGACTTATTTCGACATGCAATAGTATGACTTCTTTCATGACTTTCTTCGACCAGCTATGCCATACAGCTGTGGCACACGAGGTAGAGCGCTTTGCAACCACAAGGTTGGTGGTTCGAACCCCTTTACAGTCAACATTGTCCTTGAGCAAGACACCTAACCCCAAAGTTGCTCCCCGGGTGCTTCTTAGCAGCCCACTGCTTCAATCCGGTATGACTTTTCAAAATGCAGTAGTATGACTTTTTTCTTGACTTTTTTCGACATGCTATACTGTGACTTTATTCCACATTATGTATTATTACTTTTTTGACTTTTTCGACATGAATAGTATGACTTTTTCGACATTAGTATGACTTTTTCGTGAATTTTTTCGACATACAATAGTATGACTTTTTTCATGACTTTTTTCGACATACAATAGTATGACTTTTTTCATGAATTTTTTCGACATACAATAGTATGACTTTTTTTTCTTGACTTTTTTCGACATACAATAGTATGACTTTTTTCATGACTTTTTTCGAAATGCTATAGTATGACTTTTTTCCACATTATGTATTATGACTTTTTTCATGACTTTTTCGACATACAATAGTATGACTTTTTTCAACATACAATAGTATGACTTTTTTCATGACTTTTTTCGACATACAATAGTATGACTTTTTTCGACATACAATAGTATGACTTTTTTCATGACTTTTTTCGACATACAATAGTATGACTTTTTTCATGAATTTTTTCGACATACAATAGTATGACTTTATTCCACATTATGTATTATGACTTTTTTCATGACTTTTTTCGACATACAATAGTATGACTTTTTTCGTGAATTTTTTCGACATACAATAGTATGACTTTTTTCATGACTTTTTTCGACATGCAATAGTATGACTTTTTTCATGACTTTATTCGACATACAATAGTATGACTTTTTTCGACATACAATAGTATGACTTTTTTCGACATGCAATAGTATGACTTTTTTCATGACTTTTTTCGACATACAATAGTATGACTTTTTTCATGACTTTTTTCGACATGCAATAGTATGACTTTTTTCATGACTTTTTTCGACATGAATAGTATGACTTTTTCATGATTCGACATTATAGTATGACTTTTTTCATGACTTTTTCCACATTAATAGTATGACTTTTTTCATGACTTTTTTCGACATGCAATAGTATGACTTTTTTCATGACTTTTTTCGACATACAATAGTATGACTTTTTTCATGACTTTTTTCGACATACAATAGTATGACTTTATTCCACATGACTATTACATGACTTTTTTTTTCATGACTTTTTCGACATGCAATAGTATGACTTTTTCGTGATTTTTTTCGACATACAATAGTATGACTTTTTTCATGACTTTTTTCGACATGCAATAGTATGACTTTTTTCATGACTTTTTTCGACATACAATAGTATGACTTTTTTCATGACTTTTTCGACATACAATAGTATGACTTTTTTCATGACTTTTTTCGACATGCAATAGTATGACTTTTTTCACATTTTTTTTTTTCGACATACAATAGTATGACTTTTTTCATGACTTTTTTCGACATACAATAGTATGACTTTTTTCATGACTTTTTTCGACATACAATAGTATGACTTTTTTCATGACTTTTTTCGACATGCAATAGTATGACTTTTTCCACATTTTATTATTTTTTCGACATGACAATTATGACTTTTTTCGTGACTTTTTTCGACATACAATAGTATGACTTTTTTTTTTCATGACTTTTTTCGACATACAATAGTATGACTTTTTTCTTGACTTTTTTCGACATGCTATACTGTGACTTTATTCCACATTATGTATTATTACTTTTTTTTTCATGACTTTATTCGACATGCAATAGTATGACTTTTTCATGAATTTTTTTCGACATACAATAGTATGACTGTTTTTCATGACTTTTTTCGACATGCAATAGTATGACTTTTTTTTTCACATTAATATTATGACTTTTTTCTTGACTTTTTTCGACATACAATAGTATGACTTTTTTCATGAATTTTTTTGACATACAATAGTATGACTTTTTTCATGACTTTTTTCGACATACAATAGTATGACTTTTTTTCATGACTTTTCCACATTATGTATTATGACTTTTTTCATGACTTTTTTCGACATACAATAGTATGACTTTTTTCATGACTTTTTTCGACATACAATAGTATGACTTTTTTCATGACTTTTTTCATGACATTTTTCGACATATAGTATGACTTTTTTCATGACTTTATTCGACATAGTATGAATAGTATGACTTTTTTCGACATACAATAGTATGACTTTTTTCATGACTTTTTTCGACATGCAATAGTATGACTTTTTTCACATTTTTTACATTAGTATGACTTTTTTCATGACTTTTTTCGACATGCTATAGTATGACTTTTTTCATTATGTATTTTTTTCATGACTTTTTTTCATGACTTTTTTCGACATGCAATAGTATGACTTTTTTCATGACTTGACTTTTTTCGACATGCAATAGTATGACTTCTTTCATGACTTTCTTCGACCAGCTAAGCCATACAGCTGTGACACGAGGTTTCGTCCTGCAACCACAAGGTTGGTGGTTCGAACCCCTTTACAGTCAACATGCCGAGGTGTCCTTGAGCAAGACACCTAACCCCAAAGTTGCTCCCCGGGTGCTTCTTAGCAGCCCACTGCTTTTCCGGTATGACTTTAATTCAAAATGCAGTAGTATGACTTTTTTCTTGACACATGCTATACTATGACTTTATTCCACCTTATGTATTATTACTTTTTTCATGACTTTTTTCGACATGCAATAGTATGACTTTTTTTTTCATGACTTTTTCGACATACAATAGTATGACTTTTTTCATGACTTTTTTTTTTTCGACATACAATAGTATGACTTTTTTCATGAATTTTTTCGACATACAATAGTATGACTTTTTTCGACATACAATAGTATGACTTTTTTCATGACTTTTTTCGACATACAATAGTATGACTTTTTTCATGACTTTTTTCGACATACAATAGTATGACTTTTTCATGATTTTTTCGACATGCAATTTTTTTTTTCGACATGCAATAGTATGACTTTATTCCACATTATGTATTATGACTTTTTTCGTGACTTTATTCCACATTAATATTATGACTTTTTTCATGAATTTTTTCGACATACAATAGTATGACTTTTTTCATGACTTTTTTCGACATACAATAGTATGACTTTTTTCATGACTTTTTCGACATGCAATAGTATGACTTTTTTCCACATTTTTGATTTTTTTTTTTTTCATGACTTTATTCGACATACAATAGTATGACTTTTTTCATGAATTTTTTCGACATACAATAGTATGACTTTTTTCATGACTTTTTTCGACATACAATAGTATGACTTTTTTCATGACTTTTTTTTTCGACATACAATAGTATGACTTTTTTCATGACTTTTTTCGACATACAATAGTATGACTTTTTTCATGACTTTTTTCGACATGCAATAGTATGACTTTTTTCCACATTATGTATTATGACTTTTTTCATGACTTTTTTCGACATTTTTCAATAGTATGACTTTTTTTTCATGATTTTTTTCGACATACAATAGTATGACTTTTTTCATGAATTTTTTCGACATGCTATACTATGACCTTTTTTCCACATTATGTAATAGTATGACTTTTTTCATGACTTTTTTCGACATACAATAGTATGACTTTTTTCACATGTATGACTTTTTTTTTTCGACATACAATAGTATGACTTTTTTCATGACTTTTTTCGACATGCAATAGTACTTTATTCCACCTTATTTATTATTACTTTTTTCATGACTTTATTCGACATGCAATAGTATGACTTTTTTCATGACTTTTTTCGACATACAATAGTATGACTTTTTTCATGACTTTTTTCGACATACAATAGTATGACTTTATTCCACATTATGTATTTTTTCATGACTTTACTTTTTTCGTGACTTTATTCCACATTATGTATTATTACTTTTTTCATGACTTTTTTCAACATACAATAGTATGACTTTTTTCATGACTTTTTTCATGACTTTTTTCATTTTTTCGACATACAATAGTATGACTTTTTTCATGACTTTTTCGACATACAATAGTATGACTTTTTTCGACATTAGTATGACTTTTTTCATGACTTTTTTCGACATACAATAGTATGACTTTTTTCATGAATTTTTTCGACATACAATAGTATGACTTTTTTCGACATGCAATAGTATGACTTTTTCCACATTATTTACATGACAATTTTTTTTCATGACTTTTTTCGACATTAGTATGACTTTTTTCATGACTTTTTTTCGACATGCAATAGTATGACTTTTTTCATGACTTTTTTCGACATACAATAGTATGACTTTTTTCATGACTTTTTTCGACATACAATAGTATGACTTTTTTCATGACTTTTTTCGACATACAATAGTATGACTTTTTTCATGATTTTTTTCGACATGCTATAGTATGACTTTTTTCCACATTATAGTATTATTACTTTTTTCATGACTTTTTCGACATGCAATACTATGACTTTTTCGACATGACAATTTTTTTTTAGTATGACTTTTTTCATGACTTTTTTCGACATACAATAGTATGACTTTTTTCATGATTTTTTTCGACATGCAATAGTATGACTTTTTTCTTGACTTTTTTCGACATACAATAGTATGACTTTTTTCATGACTTTTTTTCGACATGCAATAGTATGACTTTTTTTATTCCACCTTATGTATTATTACTTTTTTCATGACTTTATTCGACATGCAATAGTATGACTGTTTTCGTGATTTTTTTCGACATACAATAGTATGACTTTTTTCATGACTTTTTTCGACATACAATAGTATGACTTTTTTCATGACTTTTTTCGACATACAATAGTATGAATTTTTCATGACTTTTTTCGACATGCAATAGTATGACTTTTTTCATGACTTTTTTCGACATACAATAGTATGACTTCTTTCATGATTTTTTTCGACATGCAATAGTATGACTTTATTCCACATTATGTATTATTTTATGACTTTTTTTATGACTTTTTTCGACATACAATAGTATGACTTTTTTCATGACTTTTTTCGACATACAATAGTATGACTTTTTTCGTGAATTTTTTCAACATACAATAGTATGACTTCTTTCATGATTTTTTTCGACATGCAATAGTATGACTTTATTCCACATTAATACTTTTTTCATGAATTTTTTCGACATACAATAGTATGACTTTTTTCGTGAATTTTTTGGACATACAATAGTATGACTTTTTTCATGACTTTTTTCGAAATGCTATAGTATGACTTTATTCCACATTATGTATTATTACTTTTTTCATGACCTTTTTCGACATGCAATAGTATGACTTTTTTCATGACTTTTTTCGACATACAATAGTATGACTTTTTTCATGACTTTTTTCGACATACAATAGTATGACTTTTTCCACATTATGTATTATGACATTTTAGTATGACTTTTTCCACATTACAATAGTATGACTTTTTTCGACATGCAATAGTATGACTTTTTTCATGACTTTTTTCGACATACAATAGTATGACTTTTTTCATGACTTTTTTCGACATACAATAGTATGACTTTTTTCATGACATTTGTATTATAATGCAATATATGACTTTTTTCGACATATGACTTTTTTCATTCCATTATAGTATGACTTTTTTCATGACTTTTTTCACATGTATGACTTTTTTCGACATGCAATAGTATGACTTTTTTCATGACTTTTTTCGACATGCAATAGTATGACTTTTTTCATGACTTTTTTCGACATGCAATAGTATGACTTTTTTCATGACTTTTTCGACATGCAATAGTATGACTTCTTTCATGACTTTCTTCGACCAGCTATGCCATACAGCTGTGGCACACGAGGTAGAGCGCTCGTCCTGCAACCACAAGGTTGGTGGTTCGAACCCCTTTACAGTCAACATGCCGAGGTGTCCTTGAGCAAGACACCTAACCCCAAAGTTGCTCCCCGGGTGCTTCTTAGCAGCCCACTGCTTCTCCGGTATGACTTAATTCAAAATGCAATAGTATGACTTTTTTCTTGACTTTTTCGACATGCTATACTATGACCTTTTTCCACATTATGTATTATTACTTTTTTCATGACTTTTTTCAACATACAATAGTATGACTTTTTTCCACATTTTTTCGACATACAATAGTATGACTTTTTTCATGACTTTTTTCAACATACAATAGTATGACTTTTTTCAACATACAATAGTATGACTTTTTTCATGACTTTATTCGACATACAATAGTATGACTTTTTTCATGACTTTTTTCGACATTACAATAGTATGACTTTTTTCATGACTTTTTTGACATACAATAGTATGACTTTTTTCATGACTTTTTTCGACATGCAATAGTATGACTTTTTTCATGACTTTTTCGACATACAATAGTATGACTTTTTTCATGACTTTTTTCGACATGCAATAGTATGACTTTTTTCATGACTTTTTTCGACATACAATAGTATGACTTTTTTCATGACTTTTTTCGACATATGTAGTATGACTTTTTTTTCATGACTTTTTCGACATGCAATAGTATGACTTTTTTCATGACTTTTTTCGACATACAATAGTATGACTTTTTTCATGACTTTTTTCGACATACAATAGTATGACTTTTTTCTTGACTTTTTTCGACATGCAATAGTATGACTTTTTCCACATTATGTATTATGACTTTTTTCATGACTTTTTCGACATGCAATAGTATGACTTTTTTCAATGACTTTTTTCGACATACAATAGTATGACTTTTTTCATGACTTTTTTCGACATGCAATAGTATGATTTTTTTGACTTTTTTCACATGCAATAGTATGACTTTTTTCATGACTTTTTTCGACATGCAATAGTATGACTTTTTTCATGACTTTTTTCGACATACAATAGTATGACTTTTTTCATGACTTTTTTCGACATGCAATAGTATGACTTTATTCCACATTATGTATTATGACTTTTTTCGTGACTTTATTCCACATTATGTATTATGACTTTTTTCATGACTTTTTTCGACATGCAATAGTATGACTTTTTTCATGACTTTTTTCGACATACAATAGTATGACTTTTTTCATGACTTTTTCGACATACAATAGTATGACTTTTTTTTTTCGACATACAATAGTATGACTTTTTTCATGACTTTTTTCGACATACAATAGTATGACTTTTTTCATGAATTTTTTCGACATACAATAGTATGACTTTTTTCATGACTTTTTTACAATAGTACTTTTTTCACATAGTATGACTTTTTTCATGACTTTTTTCGACATACAATAGTATGACTTTTTTCATGACTTTTTTCGACATACAATAGTATGACTTTTTTCTTGACTTTTTTCGACATGCTATACTAGTATGACTTTATTCCACATTATGTATTATTACTTTTTTCATGACTTTTTCGACATGCAATAGTATGACTTTTTTCGACATGAATAGTTTTTTTCATGACTTTTCGACATACAATAGTATGACTTTTTTCATGACTTTTTTTCGACATGCAATAGTATGACTTTTTCCACATTTCGATGTATTATATGACTTTTTTCATGACTTTTTCCACATTACAGTATGACTTTTTTTCGACATTTTTTCGACAATAGTATGACTTTTTTCATGACTTTTTTCGACATACAATAGTATGACTTTTTTCGACATACAATAGTATGACTTTTTTCATGACTTTTTCGACATAGTATGACTTTTTTCCACATTATGTATTATGACTTTTTTCATGACTTTTTTCGACATACAATAGTATGACTTTTTTCATGAATTTTTTCGACATACAATAGTATGACTTTTTTCATGACTTTTTTCGACATGCAATAGTATGACTTTATTCCACATTATGTATTATGACTTTTTTCGTGACTTTATTCCACATTATGTATTATGACTTTTTTCGTGAATTTTTTCGACATACAATAGTATGACTTTTTTCATGACTTTTTTCAACATACAATAGTATGACTTTTTTCATGACTTTATTCGACATACAATAGTATGACTTTTTTCATGACTTTTTCGACATACAATAGTATGACTTTTTTCGACATACAATAGTATGACTTTTTTCATGACTTTTTTCGACATACAATAGTATGACTTTTTTCATGAATTTTTTCAATACATGACAATAGTATGACTTTTTTCGTGAATTTTTTCGACATACAATAGTATGACTTTTTTCATGACTTTTTTCGACATGCAATAGTATGACTTTTTTCATGACTTTTTTCGACATACAATAGTATGACTTTTTTCTTGACTTTTTTCGACATGCTATACTGTGACTTTATTCCACCTTATGTATTATTACTTTTTTCATGACTTTTTTCGACATGCAATAGTATGACTTTTTTCGTGAATTTTTTCGACATACAATAGTATGACTTTTTTCGTGAATTTTTTCGACAATAGTATGACTTTTTTCATGACTTTTTTCGACATGCAATAGTATGACTTTTTATGACTTTTTTCGACATACAATAGTATGACTTCTTTCATGATTTTTTCGACATGCAATAGTATGACTTTATTCCACATTATGTATTATGACTTTTTTTTTATTCCACATTATGTATTATGACTTTTTTCATGAATTTTTTCGACATACAATAGTATGACTTTTTTCATGAATTTTTTCGACATACAATAGTATGACTTTTTTCATGACTTTTTTCATGACATACACATAGTATGACTTTTTCATGACGACATACAATAGTATGACTTTTTCATGACATTTTTTCGACATGCAATAGTATGACTTTTTTCATGACTTTTTTCACATACAATAGTATGACTTTTTGACTTTTTTCGACATGCAATAGTATGACATGACTTTTTTTCGACATGCTATAGTATGACTTTTTCCACATTATGTATTTTTTTCGACATGACAATTTATGACTTTTTTTTCGACATGCAATAGTATGACTTTTTTCATGAATTTTTTCGACATACAATAGTATGACTTTTTTCATGACTTTTTTTTCGACATACAATAGTATGACTTTTTTCTTGACTTTTTTTCGAAATGCTATACTGTGACTTTATTCCACATTATGTATTATTACTTTTTTCATGACTTTTTTCGACATGCAATAGTATGACTTTTTTCATGACTTTTTTCGACATATAGTATGACTTTTTTCATGAATTTTTTCGACATACAATAGTATGACTTTTTTCATGACTTTTTTCGACATACAATAGTATGACTTTTTTCATGACTTTTTTCGAAATGCTATAGTATGACTTTTTTCCACATTATGTATTATGACTTTTTTCATGACTTTTTTCGACATACAATAGTATGACTTTTTTCATGACTTTTTTTCGACATGCAATAGTATGACTTTATTCCACATTATGTATTATTACTTTTTTTAGTATGACATGACTTTTTTCGACATACAATAGTATGACTTTTTTCATGACTTTTTTCGACATACAATAGTATGACTTTTTTCATGACTTTTTTCGACATACAATAGTATGACTTTTTTCGTGACTTTTTTCGACATACAATAGTATGACTTTTTTCGTGAATTTTTTCGACATACAATAGTATGACTTTTTTCATGACTTTTTTCGAAATGCTATAGTATGACTTTTTTCATGACTTTTTTCGACATACAATAGTATGACTTTTTTCATGATTTTTTTCGACATGCAATAGTATGACTTTATTCCACATTATGTATTATTACTTCTTTCATGACTTTTTTCATTACTTTTTTCGACATACAATAGTATGACTTTTTTCATGACTTTTTTCTTGACTTTTTTCGACATACAATAGTATGACTTTTTTCATGACTTTTTTCGACATACAATAGTATGACTTTTTTCCACATTGACTTTTTTTTTTCATGACTTTTTGTGACTTTATTCCACATTATGTATTATTACTTTTTTCCTGAATTTTTTCGACATACAATAGTATGACTTTTTTCATGACTTTTTTCGACATACAATAGTATGACTTTTTTTTTCGACACATGCTATAGTATGACTTTATTCCACATTATGTATTATGACTTTTTTCATGACTTTTTTCGACATGCAATAGTATGACTTTTTTCATGACTTTTTTCGAAATGCTATAGTATGACTTTTTTCCACATTATGTATTATGACTTTTTTCGTGAATTTTTTCGACATACAATAGTATGACTTTTTTCATGATTTTTTTCGACATGCAATAGTATGACTTTATTCCACATTATGTATTATGACTTTTTTCGTGACTTTATTCCACATTATGTATTATCACTTTTTTCGTGAATTTTTTCGACATACAATAGTATGACTTTTTTCATGACTTTTTTCATGAATAGTATGACTTTATTTTTCCACATTATGTATTATGACTTTTTTCATGACTTTTTTTTTTTCCACATTAGTATGACTTTTTTCATTTTTTTCACATGCAATAGTATGACTTTTTTTTTTTTCATGACTTTTTTCGACATGCAATAGTATGACTTTTTTCTTGACTTATTTCGACATGCAATAGTATGACTTCTTTCATGACTTTCTTCGACCAGCTATGCCATACAGCTGTGGCACACGAGGTAGACCGCTCGTCCTGCAACCACAAGGTTGGTGGTTCGAACCCCTTTACAGTCAACATGCCGAGGTGTCCTTGAGCAAGACACCTAACCCCAAAGTTGCTCCCCGGGTGCTTCTTAGCAGCCCACTGCTCCTCCGGTATGACTTAATTCAAAATGCAGTAGTATGACTTTTTTCTTGACTTTTTTCGACATGCTATACTGTGACTTCATTCTACATTATGTATTATTACTTTTTTCATGACTTTTTTCGACATGCAGTAGTATGACTTCTTTCATGATTTTTTTCGACATACAATAGTATGACTTTTTTCATGACTTTTTTCGACATGCTATACTATGACTTTTTTCATGACTTTTTTCGACATACAATAGTATGACTTTTTCATTATGACTTTTTTTTTCCACATGCTATATTTTTTCATGACTTTTTTCCACATGATATATTATTACTTTTATCGACATGCATTGTATGTTATTTTTCCTTACTTTCTTTGACATACTATGCTATGATGTTTTCATGACTTTTTAAAAAAACGATACTTTTATACATACTATACTGTTTTTCACGAGATACTACACTATGCAATGACTATTTGTTAGAATATTTATGAGATACTATGCTATGACTTTTTTTACAACTTCTTTAGACAAACTATACTATTTCTTTTAATCAACCTTTTTTTACATACTTTATCATCACTTTTCTGTGACTTTTCATGACCTACTATATCAATTTTTATGATACACTAAACTATTTATTTTTGTACTCTTTATAACATACTATACTTTGAAATGTATTGACATACTAAGCTATGTCTTTTTTTATTACATACCTTACTATGACTTTTTATGACATATGATAGTATGACTTTTTCAATACATACTATTCTATGCCTTTTCCATGAGTTTTTTCACATACCATACCATGACGAGTTTTTAAGCCATTCTCAACTAAGAGTCTTTATGACTTTCTATACTATAATATTTTCACGATATTTTATACGATACCTTTTTTTCACTTTTTAGGAAATACCATACCATGACTTTTTTGCGAGTTATTTTAACATTCTATACTATCGAACAAAAAAACTCCAGCACACTGTCTACTTCATGATATATTTAGTGACACAGACCTTCATCAGATCAGGTTACTTCCTGTAAGTCCTGTAACCTGATGAAGGTCTGTGTACCGAAACGTTGTCACTAAATATATCTATATGCAAGTGAAGAAGACAGTGTGCTGGATATTGTCTACCCTAGGTATTCTCCTACGCACCTGTCGTCCTACTGGTGTGCAAAAGTGTACTAAAAGTATACTAAAACTTTTACGAGATACTATACTATGACTTTTTAAAATCATTTTTTATGACATCCTTTCCTCACATAGTTTCATGACATATTATGATTTAACAGACATTTTTAATTCTCTTCTATGTTTAATTCTCTTCTATGTTTTTTTATGACATACTATGCCATGACTTTTTAATGACATGCAATACTATGCCTTTTTTACATACCATACTATGAAGTAATATTCTATATACCTATTAATGTCAAGTTTTGAAGGCATTCTATACTTAGACTCTTTATTACATTTTTGACTACAATATTTTATTGAAATCTTTATAAAGACTTATTAAGTATACTATTTATTTTTACTAAAAAATTATGACATAATACAAGTTTTGACGACACATCAAAGTATACATTTTTTAACTTTTCATGACTCAATATACCATGACCTTTATGACACACTTTATTTTGACTTCATGACTATACTATAACTTTTACAACATACTATACTATGACTTCATTCATGAATGAATGAATATACTATGACTTTGTTTTCTATCATAATATACTAGAAAAAGAGCAAAACTTTTGCATACCAGTAGGACGACAGGTGCGTAGGAGAATACCTAGGGTAGACAATATATACAAAAAAGACACTGTCTTCTTCACTTGCATATAAATATATTTAGTTTCAACATTTCGGTACACAGACCTTCAACAGGTTACTGATGATGACAGTGTGCCGGAGTTTTTTTGTTCTAGTTTTTTTTTGTTCTATATCATGTTATACTATTTTAATTTAATTTTAAACATACTATATATTTTTAATTACATTCTTTATAACTCCTTTTTATACTTTTTGTGACATATCATACTGTGATGTTTTTAAACTTTTTAAAGACTAACTATTTATGACTTTATATGACATACTATACTAATTGTATTTTTTTACAACATGCTATGCTATGACTTTATTTACTTTTTTTATACTATACAATTAATTATTCACGCCCTTTATGACATACTATGATTTATGACTTTTTGTGACAAACTATACGATTACTTTTATATTTTATTCGAGATAATATGCTATTAACATTTTACGATTTTTTGACATACTCTACTATGTTTTTTTTATGACTTTTTATGATATAATAAACTGTGAATTTTTATGTACTACGTTTTACTTTGACCTTTTATGAATTATTTTTATGACATACTATAAAATGAAATGGTTATTACATACTACACTATGCATTTTTTTATGACACAGTAATGTCATTAAAAAGACGTAGTATAGAGTACCATAAAAAATGTTGTAAGGTGATTGTTTGATTGCATCTGGTGAGACCAAAGGTTATTTTCTGGCCTCAGCTTAATATTACAGTTCTATTTGATTCTATTCTAGAATAGCACCATCATCATCATATCAGAACATTAAGAAAACAATAAAAAAATATAATTTCATATTATGCCATCTGTAATCTCTTTGATTTATTATGATATGATAGAGGATGTTCTAACTTTCTAATTCCCTCGGATATTCAGATATGCCTGTCTA
The DNA here is from genome assembly GCF_027596085.1 of Anoplopoma fimbria. Classification (NCBI taxonomy): domain Eukaryota; kingdom Metazoa; phylum Chordata; class Actinopteri; order Perciformes; family Anoplopomatidae; genus Anoplopoma; species Anoplopoma fimbria. Next base: position 23,629,792 of record NC_072463.1, on the reverse strand, counting down.
AAACCCATCAGCGTCGGTAATACCTTTCATTAAGTGAGCAAAAATGTATCTTCACAAATCCTGGCTTGCATTAATGGGTACTTGGAAGTGGGATATATTTCCAGTAATTCTGCCCTTTTCCATCTGAACACAGGCTTATCCAGCCTCCATTAAACTAAATAATCAGCTGAGAAGAGGCTCTGATGGACAAGCAAATTACTAATGTATGTGCCTGTCTTTTTTCACAGTTGGTATTTTCATAGCTTGTTACATCAATGAGCAGTTTACTGCTGATCAGGCACTATAGAGCTGTGGGCTGCAGCAAGGTGACCCTAATACTTCCTAGACCTTTCATGCAGCAAATAATGTAATAATATTTTAGATATCTGACCTGAAACAATTTGTTACCAGTTTCAAGAAGAATCCCAAAGAGAGACTGCAGCCTATTTAGGATTTTCTCTCCAGTCTGAGACATGAAAAAAAACAAAATTTTGGTAATTTTCTCCATTTATTTAAATGATTAAGCCTATATCTTACAAAACCTAATAATAATCAAAATGAAATTTATCATTTATTTTTACTACTTTGTACATTGTAGCTCTGTGGTCAAGTAAATTATAGTGTCAAGAAATTTAATTGGTAGCAAATTTAAGCATTAAACATAACAGAACATTCATTCTTTTACAGTGCAGCGGAAAGAAAAAGCCTTTCAAGAAGCAGTGCTAGTACATCAGGGTTTGGAGACAACTAACTTCAAGTACAGCTGATTTTCAATTAAATTTGGAAAGTGGATTGTCTTTCCTGTGAACAGATTCTCATAACCATAAATCACTGAGACATTTTTGAAATTAAGGCTTTGTAGTTATGCAAATAGCTGTTGCAAACCAAATTGACTCCAAACCTGCTGTTAGTGTTATGCATATAACAGTTGCACACAAGTCAAGTTTGACCTAACATTCATAAAATAGAATATATAGCTCTCAAAAACATGACAAAAATATCACCAGAGTGTGAATAACAGTATTAAACACCTAATTTAAGGAACATGTTCTGTGCTTATTCCACCACAACATAAATAGATAATATATCGTACATCACATTCACCATCAAAAAATATTAAAAGAGTCAAAAGATTAATAAAACTGTTATGGACCTGTGCTTGGCCAGCATTTGTGTCAGTAAAGGGCTGTGGGCGCTGTAATAGTGGTTGGTCATAGTTTCCAGTTCTTCAAACAGTTATTTGTTTGAGTTTAATGGTTAAAAACCCTTCTATTTAATGTCATGTGACTTTAAATGTAAGTACAAGGGCCAGAAATGATTACATAAGGATTCAGTGCCAATCACAGGTTCAAACAAGATAGATGTGATTGTACTGTATATTCTGTGTTATGTAAAAATAAATACTACAGTTACATTCATTCTGCAAGTGGGCCCAGAGATCTTTGGGAAACATGGTCTTTTTCATTCATAGAAAAACACAAAAGGTGCAGTCGCACAACAGGGCACAAGCTGTTGTTTTTTGCTCTGCCCAGATAATGATGTTGAGGTCAATGATGGTCATGAGTTTAGCTGTTTACCCTTGCCATAATAATCAGTATTATCACCAAATATCACTACCATGCACCAACACTGAATAAGGCATATGAAAAGAAATATATAGGCCAGCTGTATATTCAGTTATAACTCTAGCTATATACATAGGACCGTCAATACATGTTTAAGGCCTACTAGACCCTTTTATTCTACAGAAGCATTCTGCCAGCAACTTGCTTGGCTAAATATTGTTTGGTTTGGATGTGCACAAAGTGGAATACAGTTAGTCAACATTCAATGATAAGGTCATCATGACTATCAGAAATCTGAAAGCTGAGAATGCCAACAGTGACACAATTTATCTAAAAAAATATTTTGTATAAAGGGATACCTACCCGGTAATTTAGTACTGCACTTCTCCACAGTTTGGGACTTCCAAGGAACATCTTACATGTAGGATCCGTAAAAGCTTGACACTAAATTTAACCTAACACTACTGTATACCATCTTTCAATAAACCTTACTTCTTTTAAAGCCCTCATTTGTAGTCTGTAATGCAGGGTTTGTGTTAAAAATAAAGCCTTAAACCCAAGCTAACATAACCCTGATGACGTCTCTCTGAGAGCAGGGTAATTTATGTCCCCTCCTGAGGACATTTTATAGCAGGTCAGGTGGTACTCTCCATGACGAGTAAACTGACGTCCATGGAGTACCCCTTTGTTCACCCAATAAACAAAGACAAACCGATCATTTAAGCCCTTATAGGCCAAATTCAAAATTATAAAAAGCTAATCATTCTGTTTCATTTGCATCAACGTACATTTTTAAACTTGTGAGTTTAGTCTTCACATCTAATTTCATGCATCATGTTTTTATTCCCACTTTGCCTGCAGGGTCCCTGATACAGGCAGCCTGGCCTCGGAGCAATACATCAATGCCCATTTTCTAATGCTTCTCAAATGATGCAGTAACATGTCCCAATCATGTGAATCTTTGCAACTACGGAGCAATTACAATTGAAATATCTAAGTGCAGATGGTGTTTTTACACTACCCTAAGCTATTATGCAGTCAAACCATGTGCCTCTCTTGTAAAGACCCTTGCCTTTTTGTTCGGATAGATCATTTATGATAGGAGAGCAAACAAAGCACCATCATAGCTTCTGCAATTGCAGAAATCCCTGTTCATTCTTTTCGTAAGTAGCACGCATAGATGGAAAGTTACGTGTAATCACATCGCTATATGTGCTTTTTCTCAACGAATGCTGCTTCCATGCTTGCCTCTCTGCCATAACCTTCGAATGCCAAAAATAGATATCCCTGGTGTATTGGCTTTGCTCTCTACACACACATGTAGAGCCGAAGCAAGGGATTGGTGGAGTAGCTGAATACAAAAGAGACTTAGTCATTGCTAATCCAAAGAGAAGAGAATTGGGAGGGAGGAGTAGAATTAGGCCGAAAAAATTAATTTGATCTATAAGTAGAAATCAGGTCACTCACTGGGACAAAGACACTGCTGTACATGTGAAGGAACACAACATAATAGATTGATCTACCAAATTATCTTAACTACCCTATGCCACAAACAAAAACTGATTATGATACCAGTGAAAATGTTAATGTGCACACAAGTGTCCTAGTTTTGGGCAAAACTGCAATTCTAAATATCTTGCGATTATAACATACAACAACAAGACACAATCAGCAAAAAGTGATGGCCCATCATAGCTTTCCTTGCCAGTGCATGCATGGCTTAACTTCAAGTGCAACCCCTTATCATCAAGTAAATAAACAGGTTCAACAACAGCTTTTATCAATAATATTTTTAACTACAAAGCCAGTTCTAATTCATTTTAAATAAATGCAGCAGAGGTATTAGTTCCTAAATCCTTGATAGGACCTCTACAGCTGTCTAGTTTTGTTTTAGTTACAGTGCTCTGCTGGGTACATTCTGTAGGTTTGTGGAAACAGATTTAGGACCGAGAGATGAGTGGTTGCTAGGTGACTGGATAAAAACAGGCCACAGGTGGAATCGTCCCAGCTTGAACTCATCTCCTGCTCACTCGCTTTTCCTCGAATATGCTGCCAAAAACAAGGGTTGTGGTAGTGGAGGAGTGGTCGCAGAAAAGGCACGTTGTCTCAGCCATTTGACTCAACACTTTGTGCATTTTCTCTTTTCTAGACTCTTCTCCATTTCCTGCCCATTCACTGAATGCTTAGTTTTATGTAACAGTGCAGCGATCCCATAATAGCTTTACCTCCGATTCTCTTTCACTGCCCTTCACTTCTCATGTTCAGTTTTTTTCCCCATCTAGTCATCTCTTTTCCCTTCCCTCTTACCCCCTCTTTCTCCTCTAACATTACATAATAATAATTTAATCCTTATTGGCTTTTCATCATTGCTGCATAAGTTAATAGACTTCCAAAAAAGCTATTTTAGTTTAGCCAGTTTGAACCTTCCACATCCCCTGAAAAAAGACTCAAATGATTCTTTATCGATTAACACTCTCTCCTATGAAAGTCTAACAACACACCAAACTGCAAGCAGCATCTGTAGTATCTGTAAAAGCAATGAAGACATAATGACATCCTGTACACATCGCACTGGTACTGGTTTGATTGACTCGCTAGCCAGAGAATCTCCTCAGAAGTACACTGAACAGAAAGGTCCTTACTAGCATTTGTGATTATTGGAGGTACTCTAAGACCTGGAGGACCAGCCTCAGGATACAAGAGTACAAAATTTGAAACTAGAGAGCAGCCGTGTCATTGAGTAATAGCTAAAGTTTGGAGGTCTATCCTCCAGATTATGTAAAGCACATTTCCAAAGCGATGGTGGAAAAGCAGTTTCATTGTCCTATTTTAGCTTCACAGGCCAGGGGAGGCACGTGCGGAGTCCCAGCATGGAGGAGAAGATGATGGTGGGCCGATGTTTCTTGAACTTCAAGCCTTTCTTCAGTCGTTGGCTGTTCTCCACCACGTACAGCTCCCCCTGTTGGGCTGCGCTAGATATCCGCGACACCACCTCCCCGTGAACCACCACCTCCTCCTCTGAGCGAACAAACACCTCCCTGAGCTCCTCCAGCCGCCGCTCCATCTCTCTGATGACGCGCTGACGCTCCTCAACCTCCAGGAGGCGCCGTCGAGCGGCCTCAAACTCCATGCTGGAGCTTGGGGTTACGAGTTTTGAGGAGGGGGCCGTGGCAGAGGTCGATGGCGGTTCAGAACCGTTTAGCAATGTCACCCTCCGGAAGTCTCCCATTGAAATGGAGCGCCTGGTGGCTGGAGAGGCCAGCGCCAGGAGGGCCGAGGCAGATGTAGAAGGTGGCATGGTTAATGGAGGAAGAGGGGGAGAAGATGATGAGGGAGAAGGTGAATCCGGTGGGAGGATATCAGGATGTGGGTCCTTGTTTTTAATGGCTGCTGCTTTGTCCTCGGTTGAGTCCTCATGATGGGGGTCTGTGTGTCTTTGTTGTCCCTTCATGGCCACTGTTTATCTCTTCTTGTGCTGCTGCTGTCCTTGTTGTTGCTGATTTCCCCCTGTCTTCCTGTGTCAGAGCAGAGCACGGCCGAGCAGATAGTGCGGAGATGTGCAGTGATCCAGCCTGCGTACCGCTCCATTCATTAATAAGAGATCTGAGCCGTGCTAGTGCTGTCTCTGCATCTGAGTGGTTGTGCTGGGGAGGAGCCTCCTGGCAGCTCATTGGTTGCTGAACTCATGAGCAGGTCAGCTGATGGTTGGGTAGCCGGCCTGCGTTGCTGCTGCTGATGCTGGCAGGCTGTCGTGTCCTCTGTTCTGCTTCGTTGTCGTCATCTGGAGCTCTGCTTCGATCAGCTCTGCTCACTCAACCGAGGCAGAGTGAGTCAAGACATGCATATTTCTCTCTTCTTTGCTGAAGCTGTTTGGCTCACACTGTCCTCTCAGCCGCTCTGCTGCCATTCCTCCTACCAGCTGGTCTCCTCATATCCCTCTTTCTCCCGTTCTCTTGCTCGGACGGTTGCCCCTAGCAACACTGTCTCGACATTGGATGGCAAAAGCTGGAGGGAGGGGGGTGATCCAATTTCTCTCTCCCCCTTTATCACCTTGCTGCTCAGCGTTATCACCCTTTCCCGGTACTCATTCTCTCCCACATTCTCTCCCCCTTTTGACCCATTTGGCAGCTCACAGCCTTCCCGCAAACTATATCTTCTCCCTTAAATCTCATGTAAGTAACACTGGTGCACACAAACTAATACATATCCAAAAACATACAAATAAACAGAAGGGCATTCACACACACATTTGTTTCTATAGTAACAATAACACTATAGACTGGGTAACTGTTGTCATTTATGCACATACTTTGATAGTCAAATGGCAAGCAATGAAGACTCGCTGTTGCTAAGAAAACCACAAGCAAATCTTGTGGTTTAAGAGACAAAAAGATTGTCTTTAAACGTTGTAAATTTGATGTTGTTAAGTTGAATTCATACTACTCTCCGGCACAACACACAAAGTGCATTTAGGTGTGATACCAAGAATTTTCCCACTGCAAATTTTGTCGTGCGTAACCCTCTGTAAGGTATCCAAATTAAAAGTCCTTTTTTAAGCAGTTTTTAAGGGGAAATTCAGGTACAATGGGTGAGTTGAAAAGGAAATATCTACTATCACAAAGTTTGGGATCTCAGGAGTCGCCTTTTTTTCGAGCATTAAACTAAGATTAAATCCATTGTGATGTGTGTAATCCTGAATCCAAACACCTTGGCTGTTGCTCCGTTACCCAATCTGTTGCCTATTGAAGGTGAACAACACACATGCAGCAACATGAAAAACTGAAACCTTAACTCATGCTTCCTATGAGCAGCAATAATGAAAGTTTCCACTTTAAAAATGCTGATAGTAGTCACATCTTCATGATGTAATACCGTGGTTTTTCCTTCTTCCTTTTATTCTGCTTGCTATAATATTTTCCACTCCATTAGCTGCCAAGCTTCTCTCCTGTCTAGACAAATATCGACTGGTTCTGCAGAATCATTGCAGAAGTAATATGATAAGAGTATGAACTAAGAGACAAGATAGGTTCACTCAAATACATTGCGCACACACTAACAAACACAGACACACACACACCCTAACCCTAACCCTAACACAACTAAAAAGGGTAACACTAGCAAACTTAGAAGTGATGTTTTAAATAACTGCTTTCAGCAAGTGTGGATCAAAACAAAGAAGCTTTTAGCGGGTCAGAGCTTATGCTCTGCACTCACACACATGCATATTTAAGTGTTCACTTAGCTCTTTGCTTTTATCTAAGGATTGACATTGCATTAGCAGGAGCATTGACGGCTCTCCCTCTGCTTTTAGCACGACTGATCTACTGATCTCTAGAGAGAAGGGAGAAAAAGCTAGAGAAATACAAAGACAGAGATGGGATTTGTAGGCCAGTGCATGTGTAATGACAGGAATGAAAGAAAACCTTCCAAGACATTCTTCAGGCATTTATCCTACTGTACTATTCAAAAAGCCAGAAAAAAGTCCTTTGTTTGCAAAGGGAATAAAGACAACTGTTCTGCTGTGGAGCAGCATGAGAAAAAGGTACAGTATAAAGATAAGAGTAAAGAATGTTGATAGAGTTAATTGAACAACATTTTGAAATATCACAAAGTTTATGAAGAAGCTAATTTTGCATAGTATTTAATGATGTACATGAAAGACATATGGGTATGTTGAACATTACTGGTAATACAACTCTTAGTATCCACTGAAATTGTATGAAGGGTAACGTGGTGCAGCCTTATTCGGTTTACTTGAATGTGCTGCACAATTTCCCCTTAGATTTACAAAGTTGTGCAATAAACATGCATCTTGAGTAAACAAAGATTTTTGGAATCAAGACAAGATGCTTTAGTGGAGTATTTTTATAACATGATGCCCATTTTTGGAAGATTCGAGTGGTTGCGCAACATCCCGCAGTTAAAACCACTCACTGTAAACTAATCCCACATGGTGCCTGCAGAGCTGCACGCACAGATTGCCGTCATCATTGGCAAACATCTTAAACAGCAGGACTTGGCCTCCCTTTAAAACAGAAAGATGCCAGAACAAAAAACAATTGTGTAATGGCAAAGTCAAACACGTGGACACATTTCTCTACAAGCACACAGTAGATAGACACAAACACACACACACACACATACACATACACATACACATACACAAATATAGTGGGCAGCATTATTAAAGGGCCTAATCCTTCCCAAATACAATTATCTCCAACTCCATTTCCATCTATTCCTCCCTCTTGTGATGCCTGCTCTCAATCTCTCCTACCCCACACTCTGTTGCGGATTACTTTAATCTGTGTGGTATGCGTGTATTTGATGTACACGTGGAGGAGTGAGACCATCTGTGTGCCTTTGCCATGTCCTGTCTGCATTTGGTTAAAATGACTGTGGTTCAGTGTCAGGGTTTCCCTCAGCTATTTGTCTTAAGCCTCAGAGTGTGTGTCCAGAACTGCATGCCAACAGCGTTGCAACTTGGCAGTGGTTATAATGAATTTTTTTAACATCATCAGGTTTGAGTTCAGTGAATAAAGTCTGAACTGCAGAGGTGAGAAAAAAATAACAGCTGCAGCTTACATTGTCAGGCTGTGCTAAGAAATAAACTGGAATGGATTTCTTACCTATTGAACAGTCAATAAGAAAAATAAATATGATTTTATTGAGGGTCAGAATCATGGTGATTTAACGTAGTCACGCTAGTAATAGAAGACACATATTGTCATGTCAAATTTAAGAAATTGATGCATAACTGATAATAAACATATGGAAATGTTTGAAATAGATTTTTGGGGCTTCCAATACATATTTATGTTTTCACCCCCTTATTTTGATTATCCTAGGCTAAAAATCCTAATATTTTGCCAAACATTTTCCTTATTGCTGATATGATGAAGTGCATGTTTAAGGATGTCCATGTTTTGGGACTCTATAGAAGAAGTGCTCTTGATAAATGTAGCGTAACCTTCATAGCTGATGCAGCTATTATCATATTCATGCATGTATCAGGTCATAAATCACATGCATCTAACGAGGTGACAGGTCCACTAGCATAATTTCCACCACTATGAAGTTGTACAGTGTGCATTGTATGTAAAAAAGCTAGCATTGTGGTTGTGTGCAAAATTAGAACGAATCATGGGTGACCATTGTGTTACCATAAAAATACATTACTCTTGGAGACATGTTATGTAACGAGAGCAGGAGCGAGGTTTTTGTGCGTGCATATGTAATTTAACAGAACCACAGTGGATGCTACAAGCAGCACATAACAACTCTTACTCAAATTAACCAAAGAAAAACACAAATCCGAACGACGACTTTATATGCAACCACTCAATCCCACACACACTCCCCTACCCCCTTTACCACCAAAAACAAAACAAAAGTCAGCCTCCATTTCAGCAGAGCAGCGTCAGTGAAAATCTGCAGGCCCTAGATTAAATCTGCACTACTTTCTTCTCTTCCAAGACAGGAGACTGTTAATGGTGATGATGCTAGGTTTCCGCTGTTCTGTAATCAATCTCAGTAACCTTGTGCTGCTGCTACTGCAGGCTGAGTCAGTGGGTATGCATATGTGTGTGTTTGTGAGTGTGTGTGTGTGTATGTAATTGTGTCTGTGTTGGAGTGTGTGTAAAGAGCAGGAAGGCAGTCACTGCAGTGTGAATTACTGGAAGTACGGTGATGTCAGAGAACAGTGAGCAGAACCTAATGGGAGTATGAATGTGTTTCCGTATATCAATAATCTAAGACTACATTTCTCTTGGACAGGATAGTGTACAGTTTATCTTCATCATATAAATCTTGTTAGTAAAATACAGAAGAGTGAGATAAATCAGCAGCCCCAAAGCAGGACCAGCCTCACTGAGTCACTGTTATGTAAGTGAGTGCTGCTGTGCATACAGAGGCAGAGGTAAGTGGTGATACTACGAGTTGATACTGTAAAGCAGTATTTGCTGCAATGGCTCATGGTATTAGTGTTTGCATGCTGTGGGAAAGAGGGAGCAGGAGGAGGAGATGGAATAACATGACAGTGAAAGCCTACAGGCAAGAAGAGACAGATGGAGAGGCGTTGAGTCATTGATATTCAAATATTGAAAGCTGTCTCCATTGTGGGTGTACAAACATAAACCAATTTACATTTAACATGACAGATTGTGCAATAATCATGTTAAGCTACCATTTGAAGAGGAATTTTAAGCATTTTAAATTAGTATACTACCACATGAGTAACACAGTGGTTATAGAGGGTAAAGAAGACTTGCATCAACAGTCATGGTCAGTGCTGAGTGCTTTAACAGAAAAGCTTTTAACTAGGAATCCAAGGGCCATTTAGCTTTTGCATGAAAACAAGCTTGCACTTTATCTCCCTCTAGTGACCAGCTGTGGAAACACACCATGCTGAGGGCCCTCAGTAAAGGTAGGAGCTGAGAGGTATGCAGCAGGGATGCAATGATCCAACTTGTTCTCTCCTAATACCTATACCTCAACTAGTGTACCAGCAGATACCAAGTACCAATCTGATACCAGTGCTCTCCTTTCCCTTATGGCTTGACTCTGGTATTTTTCATGTAATGTTCATGAGGTCAAGGATTGCAGTTTCCAAACCTTGGCATCTGTGGCCCGACATGACTGAATTCATGTAACTGATTGTTGCTAAAATAAGAAGGCCAACAAGAGAAATGCTCACAGAGCCTCAGTAGACTCAGTAGAGTCAGATTACAACAGACAACCAGGACTGCAGGGAAAAAAGTAATTGGTGCCAATCTGCTATCCATTTCAGAATTGTTCATTTCAACTCAGGAAACAGGCAGGAAACATCACTGCAGACCCTTCACACCCTGTTCCAACTTCTCCCCTCTGGTAGGAGCAACAGAACACTGTACACCAAAACAACTAAACACAAAGGCCACAGGCCATCACTCTGATGAACAGTTTCCATCAGTCACAAAGTGTCAGGAACAATCTAAACAGTTTTTTGCACGTCATCACGGTCAAATGTAAACCTAAGCATATATAAAGCTTCCCCTTATATTAATTATTCCATATTTAATCCAGCATCATTCCCTTACTGTATGCAAATGTCATTGTTGTTTACCTAATTGTTTGTGTAGCCTACACACGTGGCCAATGAAGCCAAATCTGATTTATGGGACGACTGTAAATGAGAAAAAAGTTTTCACCTGAAAAGTAGTTTACACGCTCCACGGATTGTAGCCTTCACATAAAGGTTAGGTCAGGTTATAATCCGACTGGGCTCATACCTGTTCCTCTACTTGTTGTTATACTGCTGCTCAACTCCCATTTGTTGGTTTGTATGCTGTGTCGATTGGGGTAGCCATGTTAGCTCTGCTGAGCATGTCCTGCATCTTTCATGTTTGGTAATCCTCTTAAAATAAAGATTGAGATCTTTTTCCCCTGGCATACCGCTCCACATTAAATGTGATATTATTATTATGGTTATTATATTACAAGCAGTTTGGTTTCTAACAATATCTAGCGGCTTTCGGGCCACCAGGTGTTCAATATCATTATGTCTTTTAAGGGGCAGACTTTTAAATTTGTGATGTAGAAGATAATCCACCTGGTGACCGCAGTGTAATCTTTAAAATAAATACTTACATCTGATCAAATGAGGACAACAGGACATAGCCAGAAATAACAAGCAACGACCATATTAGGCCTACTTGGCAAATAACATGGGGCGGCTGTGGAGAGCAAGGTAGTTCTCCATTCAGAGGATCGGTGGTTCGATACCCGGCTTCGGCAGTCGATGTGTCCTTGGGCAACTTAACCCCAAGTTGCTCCTGAAGGCTTGCCATCGGTGTGGACTGGATGATGAATGTTAGTTAGAGTCTGATGGTGGCACCTTGATGGTAGCCTGTCATCAGTGTGTGAATGGGTGAATGATATGTAACATACTACTGACTGTAAGTCGCTTTGGAGAAAAGCGTCTGCTAAATGACTGTAATGTAATGTAATGTATCAAACCTGTGACATCCGATTTCATTGACTAGGCTTTGGGTAAACTTTTTATTATTTTCCTAGACTTGGGGCATGTGACATGTTGAGTGTAGATCCAAATAACCATTTTAAAACCATTATATCCAGCCACTTACCTTAATTTGTATAATAATCATAACACATGCTGGCTGCTCGATCTGTGAATTGTGAGTCTCCTAACTTTATGAAATTGCAATACTAAATCACTTTAAGAGAGCTAAAAACAGATTAAGGGAGAAAGTTTGTTGTAGCAACTGATTTTTAATAGTTGTAAGATATAAAAATCTTCATCTTTATCATACAATAACATCTTAACATAAATTTAGTCAAAGAAGGGATAATTTTGCCACCAAACAAGAATAATAATAGAACCTTTTGAGGTAAGACAGCTGGTTCATAGATTATTTAGCCACACAGGTCTTCCCCTCCACACATGTACAGGCTGTTTGGTTGGTCCATCATATATGATCTATGTAAGACATTCTACCTCACCTGTAGGTCCAGGCACCAAGCTGAAAGCAGTACCTATCAAGTGAAGTTACTTACAATGAGACATATTTACTCTCATTTAGGATGCCTCAAATGAAGGGGTCATTAAAATGAAACATGTCAACGGAATTCAAATATAATGCATGAAAGAGTTAAACACAAGACTGCTGAAGGTCTGTGTGATATTAGCCAACAGTGATTTGACCGTTTTTAAGGGTAAGAAGAGTAGCTGTGCTGGAGTGCTCAAATAAAGACATTCTTTCACATCAAAAAACTGAAGGAGAGACCTGTACGGCTTTAAGTCCACAGACTGTGATGTGCTCAGCATGTCTATCACTATTTTGAATCACCACTTTCTTTGGACAAAAAGAAAAATAACAAAACAATTAACAACAAAAGCAACCAACACAGGAAACAGCATTCAATATGCATTACCCAAGAAACACAGAGGAAAAATAAGAAAAAACAAGAAAAAAGCAAATATAGATTTTAACATGCCACATTGTTCCTTGGGCAAGTTTTCTTTCACAGAAAGCCACCTATTTTACTAGTTTTGTAGTAATAAAAATAAGAGACATCTCAAATGGTTGCCAGCAGGTTGACCGAGCAGAGAAAAGGGAGCAGAGAGAAACAAGGAAGCCACATGACATCATCACGTCACCGGACCATGCACATGACCCTGCAGGATCCTGCAAGACAGCACACACACACACAGACTGCAAGTCATGCAACTGACACACACACACACACACGCGCGCGCACACACACACACACACACACACAAACACACACACTCTCTGTCAAACAAAATACAAGCAAAGATTGACAATAACCAAAACATCAGTATTTGACATTTCCCAGAATCCACGTAACCTGGCTGTACCAAAGCCAAAGAGGCATTTATGGCAGAAATGTTAATAATGCTCTTTCAAAAACATTTAACAGCAGTTGGACAGTACTGTAGTTAAGTGCTGTCGGCACAGGTTGATTTGGCAGCACACCCGCTAATATAAAGCTCATCAACTTTACAAAAAGAACAGGAAGACAGACAACAAAACAGGCAGACAGACAGGCGTGCAGCAAGCTTGATGACGACCAATCACAGCTATGATCAGGAGAGAAAACTTTAATTGTCACAATTGAAAAATAATGGCTGCATTGACTCAGTCGCTAGTCATGCACAAACAAACACACACAAACAAACAAACGCGCCCACACACACCAACATTCAGACACACACAACGCTAATACACTTGCCAAAAACCTGCAGCCATTTATTTTTGCCGTCATCGCCCCCATCTATTTTCAAACTCTTTTGCTAGTCCAAGGAGACTGGCTTAAAGCAGCTGATGAGCCCAAAAGAGGATGATCGCAAGAGCAGGACAACTGATTTCACAAGATGGGGGCAGGACCACAGTCAGTGTTCCTTGGCTGGTAGAGGCGGGTGGAGACTTGAGTCCCGATGCAAGCTGACTGTGAAGTTGGTTTTGGTCAGCCTCCAGTGAGCTGACTGGTTGTTTTGAGTCTCTACAGGGAGGTGGAGGGAAGCTTCTTGACGCGCCTCTGAGCCAGGAAGGAGCTCTCGATGGGCTTGAGCTCTGGAGTTGGTTGGGAGTTCTTCAGGGCAGAGTAGGTGGCTGCCATCGCACCCTGAACATAAACAGCAGCATGGTGATTGCAGCCCAAATGACCAACTATCCATAATATGGACATAAAAAAACAAAGCCATTCAGTGGTAATTAGAGCCATTTTTAAATCTGTCACCTTGACTAGTTTGGGGTCCTGGTGTGGGAGCTGGCTGTTGGGTAGCTTGTCTCTCTGGACAATCCAGGGATGTTTGAGGACCTGCTTAGCAGTCAGTCTCTGATGGGGGTCCACATGAAGCATCTTGGAAACAAGGTCCTAGAGGTAGAACACATTAAATATGAAATTGTGACAGAAGGAGACTGGGGTTATCTCTGAGGAATATGAGCAATGGCGCTGTCAGTCAGATTTGTAGATTTACCTTTGCAGCCTCAGACACAGTGTCCCAGTTGCCTCCAGTCAGACTGAAGTGACCGTTGCCTATCCTGTTCAGGATCTCATTTGGGGTGTCCTCAGGTCCATTGGCAAATGGAGTAAAACTGGTGGAAGAAAATTAGACAGAAGACGGAGTGAGTTTGAAGAACAGGGAGATAAAAACACAGTTCAAGAAAAAGGTGTTGCTATTCACCCAGCCAGCATGGTGTACAGTAAGACTCCCAGACTCCAGATGTCACATCCTTCATCGTAGCCCTGACGCTTCAACACCTATAACATGACATTTCATTTCATTGTCTAACACTGTAAAGCTTCAACTCAACATCATTCAAGGCATGAGACTGAAAAGTGACTCTGCTCACCTCAGGAGCTACAAAGTTGGCGGTGTAGCACGGGGTCATCAGCAGGCCGTTGTTGGCACGCAATTGCTTAGCGAAGCCAAAGTCACAGATCCTGATGGACTCGGGATTCCCCGACTCGTCAACATAGAGGATGTTACTGGGCTTCAGGTCTCTGTGCACCACCTGGAGTGAAACACGAGGGAATGATACAGACATTACAGATAACTGAGGCACAACAAAGTAAACCAACATAAAATACTGTATGGTAAGATATTAATAAGGCTCATGGGGTTGTGATTTTACTGATTTTAACAGTAAAGTTCTGAGATAATTTAAATAAGGGGAAGATTGGCTTAAGCCGATTGTCATGCAGCGGTTTGGTCCCCAGAAGACACTATTAGGATTTGTAGGTGTCCTCACCCCTGCGAGTGCAGGTACTCTGCAGTCTTGGTGATGGTGTGAAGCACAGCGCTGGCCTCTCGCTCCGAAAAGAACTTCTGTTTGAGGATCCGATCCAGCAGCTCTCCTCCACGCATCAGCTCTGTCACCATGAACACCTGCTTACCATTGTCATACACCTGAGACAGAAACACACACATTATATCAACACTCACTGTGACACTTGGCACACTTAACGCCCACAGCAATTAATAGGGTGATACGAGTGCATGCTTTTATACTCACATCCTTCAGCGTTATGATGTTTGGGTGCTGCCCATATCGAAGTAGAATCTCAATCTCCTCAGAGGGGTCTGTACTGGTCTTGTCAATCATCTGTCACCACAATATATTAATGATATTATAGTTATACATATTAAGATTCAGTCACGATAGATGTTTTCACAGGACTGTTGTTCTTAATGTGTGTGTGCTTGTTCATGCCTTGACAGCGTATTCTGTGTTGGTGGCTTTGTGGATACATCGTTTACAGACAGAGAAGGAGCCCATGCCGATGTCTTCCTTCAATATGTAGCCGTCGCTGAACAGCAGATTCTTCCCGTGTAATTGCTGCAGAGGAAGAAGAGCGTGGTAAGTAAAGATGTGGAGGACTGCCAGAGCTGATGAGGTAGAAGAATGTCATTGGCTTTCCGGAGGGAGTCGTTTCTAGTTTTTTCTCGCTGGTTGAAATACTGATTTCTGCTCTTTTATTCCCTTCTTCTCCCTGTGTGCCTTACACACATTTGTCTCCCCCCCCCCTTCTTTCTTTAGATAGCTGCAGTTTGTGTATTCATTGATGAATCTTACTCAGTAAAAGTAAGCAAATCTATAGATCGTTTTAAAATTGTCTTGTACTGGATCTCACTCTAGACAGTTTAAATAAGGAAAAACATAATGAAGCAACGACTAGTTCTGACCTGCACCACCGGGTGCGGTGGGGGTTTGACTGACTCCACTAAACCTTCCTCCTCCAACAGAGTCGATGCAATGAAGCTGAAGCCTCTGAAGAGCTGGTGAGCTCCGGCACTGGGGGGCACGCCAGGAGAATCTAGAAGATAACGAGAAAAGTCTAGTATTGTAAAAGAGGGAGATATATATCTTAGAAGTTATGCTATAGAGATGTTAATGTTCAAATATGCCATTGCAATAAACAACGCTTTCATACCTTTGCAATAAACACTTTTTTTGAAAGCTGAGACAGGTAAAGTACAATATTTCCCCTGAAGTGATATCAGGGAGGAAATAGACATGGAGCTTATAGTTAATAGTTAACATTTAGCGTTGATCTCTGACCTTTTGGGGTGCGGGAGGTGAACTCAGAGTCAAAGTAGAAGGTGTCGTCCGGACGCGCCACCGCCGGTTTGAATGGAGGTTTTAATTCTCTTCTGAAGAGTTTCTAAAAGGAATAAAGGATTTTAAATCACATCAAGTGGAAGATTTTCTTCCCACAAAGATTGATTGATATTCTTAATGAAAATCCCATAAGTGTATTTTATACTGTGCATATATTAACACATCCTTGACCGTCACTCACATTCCAGTCTATGGTGGAGAAGAAACCATGCCGTTTGATCTCCTCTGCACCATCAGCACAAGATCCTGTAAAGAAACATCTCTAAATCTCAACCAATGACAGGAACAAACTGAGCTAGAGTGCATATGTTGCCATTTGTGAAAGTAATGTTGTTGAGTTGATACTAACCCAGTCTGTTGGTAGGGTTCCTCTTGAACAAAGCCCTGAGCAGAGACTGGGCCTCTGCACTCAGGAACTGAGGCATTCCCAGACGCGCCCTGCGGGGAGAGACAGGCGGCAGGCAGCACAAATTATTTCACCAGATACCAAGAGAGGCATTCTGTGTTGGATTGTTCTTACAGCTCGAGTAAACTCACTTCAGAATCAGGCTCATAGTTTCTTTGCGATCCTTCCCTTGAAATGGCAGTGATCCAGTCAACATCTCAAACTGGGACACAGAACATGCAACTGTTATATACATGTACGTGCATATATAAGTGCATTGACCATTTATGTTAAAGTGATCACTATAATATAGAAATGAAATAATATACATTATTCTCAGTATAGATTTCCTGCTTACCATTAGTACTCCAAATGACCACCAGTCGGCGCTGTGGTCGTGTCCCTGCCTGTTCACAACCTCTGGTGCCATGTACTCAACAGTACCACAGAAGGAATAAGCTTTCTTCTCATGATCAATGGCTTCTTTACACAAGCCAAAATCTGGAAAACACACCACAAGACAAAGTCAGCACATCACCACACATCAAAGTGTAGCGCCCTTCTGTAGTGTGCTGTCTTTTATTCTGGATTATTTACACATGTCACTTATGTTAAGGTTTTTGAGTGTCAATAAACTGACATAAATACAATTAAATAAACACTATTTTACCACACACTCTTTGTCCCTCAGTAAGAATTGTTATAATTGCCTCTCTCTAATCTCCTATGGTCACCTTTGGTTCAGTGGTAACACGAACCGAGAGTTAATAAAAGGCGGTGATTATGGATGACGGTAGAGGTTGATAGAGAAGATAAACATGTAATAATTAACTTAGGGAACAAGAACAGGGCCATATGCAGATATCCGGAGTCAGCAAGATAAGGCTGTCACCCCACTGTGACTAATGAAGGTCAACAAGGTAGAGGAGAGGAAAGTGGGTGTTTGTGTGTGTGTGTGTGTGTGTGTGTGTGTGTGTGTGTGTCTGACAGAGTGTGTGAAGGAAGGAGCAGGAGACTCACCTGTGAGTTTGATATGTCCCTCCTCATCCAGGAGAATGCTAAAAAGAATACATAGTGGAACGTTGAATTATCAATGTCTTCAATCCATATGACAATCAATCCTTAAGACACCACACACTGCTCACTCTGCTGGTAATATAAGTATAACCATGACAACTTAAAAAGGTACCTCATTGACCTTATGATCAGTAACAGCACTGTATAGCATATGCACACAACAAGCATGGGTGGGACTGCAGAGGTTGAGCAGTGTATATCAAAAACTGGAGGTAGTAATGTACCATGAAAAGTAGACATGCCTCAATTAAAATGGAGAAGAGAAGGACTGCAAGCTGATAAAACAATGCAGGGTTCAGTTAAAAAAGGCTTTGCAAATGTTTCATGGAGGCAGGTTTGCATTCATAATGTTTGTTTGGCTTAAGGGTCATAAGGGTTAATGATAACTTAATTGAAAACTCCACAAGCTGCTTTTAAAGTCAAATCAGAATAATGATTCCTGATACTATATACAAATTTGTTTTAACACTTGATAAAAAAAACAAAAAACTTTTCTGTTTGTTCAGTTTTGGCTATGGCATTAATTATTAGATCACTCCAAATAAAAGCCTCTTTAGAGAGCACTGCAGCAGGGATAACAGCTTTTTCATAAAGACTACGTGTTATTGCCATCTGACAGTTGAGAATTCATGAGATGAGAGATGAGATTTATTTATTC
Organism: Anoplopoma fimbria; assembly: GCF_027596085.1. Taxonomy (NCBI): domain Eukaryota; kingdom Metazoa; phylum Chordata; class Actinopteri; order Perciformes; family Anoplopomatidae; genus Anoplopoma; species Anoplopoma fimbria. Next base: position 23,611,480 of record NC_072463.1, on the reverse strand, counting down.
TCATCTCATATTTACTTTACAAATGTAAAATTGTGCCAATTTTTATGATTTTTTCTTACTGATGGTCAGTGCAGTCTGAGAATGTTTAAGTGAGAAATCAGCGATGATGTTGTCAGGCACAGCACTTTGGCATATATCCAGAGGGTTTGGGATCCGAGAGGCATGGTTCATCAAATATACAATTGTCTATATATGTTTCTGTGGGTTCAGAATGTCCATTTGCTCTTACTTTTCAGGTTTGAGGTCCCTGTATATGATGCCCAGGCCATGGAGGTGGTCCAGCCCTAATGCCAGCTCTGCTAAATAAAACTTTACATCCTCCTCTGTGAACATCACCTGGGACGCATGGGACACAGAAACAAAGTGAATGAATAAATGAGAGAAATAACATTACAAGAGTGAGACAGTGGAGAATAATTTGATAACTTTGTCATCAAAAAAGATAAATGACTGGACTTTTTGGATCTTAGGCCATCAAAACACCAAAATCGGACATATCAGTGTCACCTCTTTGGAGAGTCTGGTGAAGAGATCTCCTCCTCTTAGAAAGTCCAGGATCAAGTACAACTTCCCTTCAGTCTGGAATGCTACAAATACAAAGAAAGTTTTACTCAAATATGATCCAACGACAAATCAGGAAACATGACTGAGGAAAGTTTATTTTAATCTAAGCTGGCTCACCATAGTGCAGTTTGACAACAAATGGGTGGTTGACATCTGCCAGGATGTCTCTCTCCATCTTGGTTCTCACACGGTCTCTCACTGAAGGACAAATAAGAGTGGATAGTTAAGTGCATATGTATAAAACTTTGATATTGAAAAGTAGGCTGACAAAGCCCTCCAACATTTTTCACTTTAGTCACTGTGGTCTGGAGATGGCATAGCCGAATTAGATCAAAGAGATTTGGTTTCTAGTTGGCTACACAATAAAGGATCAATACTTTGCTGAATTGTAATCGAAGAGACTGCCAGGCCAAGCAGAGTTTCAGTGTGGAACTCTGTGGAAGCTGCACACTGTGTTCTGACTTCATGGTGAGCAAAGTGAAACTGAATCACATCCGTTTGCGGGACCATGTGAATAAATCTCATGCGGTGATGTTTTTCTGGAGAGTGAGACCACCTGTGTGCAAAAGTAAAAAACAAACCTGCAAGCTGTGGTTGTCTTACTACTGTATGCTTAGATACTTCTCTGTCAATAGTTATCTATGAGTTACAGGAAAAGATACACCCTTTTATATGAAACAGAGTACTGCCAGTAGCATCATTATAAAAAAACAAATAGAAAGCAGATCTGCCAATGTACAACCACACAAATGGCATGCAGACAACAAGCAGCATACAATGTTCACATTGTCATTCGACACATTGACATTGTATTAACATTGTTAATGTAAAAATCCTAACAGCAGTAGAAGCAGGTTGCTCCTGCTACTCTTTATGAAGATACTATTCAAAGAGTGGTCGTTGTTTGTTTGTCAAACTTGTTGATTCATTTTATGACTATAGACTCATTGTTTCAGCACTGAATTAATTCATACAATTCACTACAATTCATGCAATGATATATATTATTGACTTTTACACTGTCCCACTGGGATTAAACCATTTAAGCACATCACAGGCCACTGTACCTTTGAGTGTGGCCTTCTTGAGGACCTTCATGGCATAGAGCTGATTGGCATCAGGGTTGGTTACCTTTCGCACCAGGAACACCTGCAATTACATCAGATCAGGGATTAAGAGTGTGAGAGTGCATAGACCAATGTCAGACAAAGGGAGCAGCAGAGACAGCAGTTACCTTGCCAAAGGATCCCTGTCCCAAAACTTTGAGCAATTCAAACTGAGACGCATCAGCCTTCTCTGAGCCCTCCTTGACCACATGGGTAATGTTGATCTCTTTGATGTCTCCATCTTCCTGAAGAGAAAAGAGGAAAAGCACAGTTAAACCAGTCAGTACTCACAGAACAAATGGATGAAACAATGAGAATACGATGTGTTTGTAAGGATTGTGCAAAGGAAGGCAAATGTCAGAGATTGTTTGCTGTCAAAAAAAGAGAAGTTCTTGCATAGGAGGGTCTTTTGCTGTCAATAACAATATATAAAAATAAACTATTCAGAAAGAGGAAGCACAGCAAAAGTGAGATGTGTGTGTAAGAACGAGCGATACCCAGTGATTCTGGTCAAAGCGCTTTATTTAAAGTGGTTTCTGGAATCGAGGGTGACTGCAACATCACAAGCGACACACTTCAAATGACGCAATGTGAAATAATAATAATAATAATAATAATAATAATAATAATAATTAAGCCTTTATTAGTCCCACAATGGGGAAATTATTTCTCTGCATTTGACCCATCCCGGAGGAGCAGTGGGCTGCAATGAAGCGCCCGGGGAGCAACTTGGGGTTAGGTGTCTCGCTCAAGGACACCTCGGCATGTTGACTGTAGAGGGGTTTGAACCACCAACCTTGTGGTTACGGGACAAGCGCTCTACCTCGTGTGAAATGCCTCCAGTGGTTAGTTTTTATGTTTTAGAAAAACAAGTTGTATAACCTCAAAAGACTTCTCAGGTTCTTTACAGGGTGGAGCACTGTCACTGCTGACAGCTTCATCACATAAACACTGCTGACCAGGTGTCAACCTCACCCACAACTCACCAACACCCTTCAGAAGGGTTTCAGTCCTCTGTACTCACACTGTGGTTGGTGGGAAAAGGTTTTGTTTTGTTGTTTGTTTTTAGCTCTGCCCTGGAGGCTAACAGCTACATACAGAGTATCATTTTAAAAACTTGGGACTAGAAAGTAGGACATCTTGCCTGTCAAGTTTATCTTTTGAACAAGATACAACTCACACCTTAAACACGCATGCCAAATACCACACATACCATTTTAGTGGGTAGTCATGTACACTAGCATTCATCAAGTAAATACCGAATATTTACTGGATCCACCCTCTAAAATGGTTTTCTGCTTCTTGTAGCTGTTTTTTGGGGGGTTTTTTTTTTTACTCTTGTAATAAAATGCACCACCCAGAGGCTTTAATTGTAACTTCAGATGGGCATTTTTTATGATTTACTTATAAAACACACAGTAAATAAATTAACATCTATTGATTAATTAAGCAATTAAGACATTGGACAAGCAAAATCCCCAAAACATTCTCTGGTTACAGCTTTACCTTCTTTGTGCATTTGCTGCTTTTTCTCTATTTTCATATGATTGTAAATTGATTGTCCCTTTTGTTATAGACTATTAATTGGACAAAATGAGCAATGTGGAAACATTCTTTTTTGTCCTAAACTAAAGAATGTATCTTAATCACAAAAAAGACTGAGGAATCAGTCATAAATGCTTAAGTTTCAACTATGCACCATAAACAGCCAGCACCACAGGCCACTTCAGCCTGGGGCTTTATTTGAAAACAGGAAACCAGAGTTGGTTGAACATGCAGTTTCTCAGCTGCACCTTGTTTTTCTAAACAACCACAGATAACAGTGAGAACTGAGCCTCATCGTTGCAGCATTAATAAATCCCACTTCTGCTACTTCATTTCAAATGTGCTCAACGACTACAAAACACCACCAAAAGCTCTCTGCAGACTATACTCAGAGTTTATCAAGATGCCAACATGAGGAGGTATCACTTTACCCTCCAGTGGTTCCTCGGCGCAGGTAAAGTGTCAGTGCTGTTGCCTGTTGCAGCTGTAGACCTGCAGCTGTTACTGTGTGCAGGGCTGCCATCCAAGGCTTTGTCCTTTTTGAACAGGTAGAGGGTCAGCAAGCGGCTCAGGTTGAACTTTCTCTTGTCCTTTTCCATCTCAGCATTGCCAAAGCCTCTCCTTCATCATCCTACTCATGACCATGACAAGGCGAACGCCGCACTAGCTCACATAAATCATCTTAAACATTACCTCATCTCACCACAAGCTCGCTTTAATCTCATTTGTGCACTCATGTCAGGATTAGTTCTGCAGACATGAAGTCAACTTGGAAAAAATTCTCAGCCAGTTCCCTTTATCTATTCTCTCTGCGGGGGGCCTTCAGCTATAAGATTGTATTAATTCTTCATCTTCATTTTCTTCTCCGTTATCTCTCCTGTCCTCCCTCTCTCCATAGCTCTTGTTGGTCTGATTAGCCCCCTGTGTCCTCAGTGACTGACTGCAGCTGTAGTGAACTGGAACCAAAGCGGGCAGGAAGGAAGAACCTGCTCGTATTCTCACAGTCCTGCACCCAACAAGTCCCACACACACACAAACACACATCTGCAGCTGAGAGAGAGAGAGAGAGAGAGAGAGAGAAGAGAGAGAGAGAGAGTGTGAGAGAGAGATTATGAGAAACAGAATACGACAGATAGAGACAGATGGATTGAAATTGAGACTATACAAAAAAGAGGAAGAGAGGTGGAAATGGTGAGAAGAAATTATCTGTCTTTTGTCTCAAAGTAATTGGTCTCCAAAACCCAGCTCTATGCCACCTCCCTTTACCCAAGTTCATCAGTATTTGAAGCCCGAGGACAGGGGTAGGTAGAAAGGGGATGAGGTGTCCCCTCTCAGTGTTAAGACGATTGAGAAGTCCCACTGCCTGAGGATGAGAGATCTCCTGTCTGTGGAAAGGCATGTCCCTCTCTTCCTTCTTATAATAGTCTATTCCTCTCACCGGTCCTAAGTGCCCTCTCACTCTTTTCCCTCCATCCGTCTCTCACTTTACTGCTCTTTGTGCAGTAAATACTCTTCAACAAAAGAGAACAGGCTGTTACACACCAAATATAAATATAGTGCATGAGTCAACTTCTCTCATGACCAAACAGTATAGCACAACCGAGCTGTCAGCAGACCAGCGTTTCACAAGCATCTGATTACACTGCATTGTGGTTCTTACTCGGAAAAGGTTGATTTAAACATTGTTGCAAGTGGTGAATTGAGGTTCCAGAGGGAAGAGACACATGAATGCAAAAGTGTGTTAGCCTGACCAAGATAAGATGCAGATATGTTACAGTAAGCACCAGCCTAAGTGTGTTTGCTGCAGATTACTGTACAGTAGAAGTGGTCAGAGCTTACCTTGACTCTAGTATTGGCAAATTCCCTCTCTATCCAGGTGATATGAGACTCCTTCTGGGAGGGGAGTCGTTGTGTTGGGGTTTGACATAGGTTATAGAGAACATACTTGCATTAAGTCAATTTCAAGTGAAAGGTAATACAAATAATGCACAAATGCAAAAGTGTCTTTGCACGAACAACTCATAAAACACATTCTTACACACACACACAGATGGGGTTAGAAAAGGGCCAGTGGTGATGGTTGCTACACCAGTGACAGGAAACTTCTCTTCCCTCCTTGTTCTCACTTCCTTTTTTCATCAACCGATCTTGCTTCCTTCCTGCTCGATAATTTAAAACAGTCTATTCTAGCAGCAGGGGAGCTGGATTTCCCAGTATAACCGCTGCTCAGAGAAATTTTGAATTTCACAAAACGGATCCGACTGATCACACATGAAGGTGTTTAAGAATTTTAAAGAAGTTTTGAGACGGCCTCTGCACATGAAAATGGTTTAGATGAACTGCTTAAATGTTAATGTGTTCATACGACTACTTAGTGCATCAACACAGAGACTGAACACTAGCATGCTGAAACAGAAAGTGAGTTCCTGCAGAAAGGAAACCCCTTCCACTCCTTCAAAAAACAACACAGACACACAAACACACACACACACACGCTGGCTCACACAGCCGCCTGAAGCTTTGGGCAAGTCCCAAGTCTCTAACAAACACATCCCTTGAACTTGGCACCACCCACGCTCTCCAAATCTACTTGAGGCTAATGACCAAGAAACATGAACAAAAGCCTCCACTTGCCTCCTGTGAGCGCCGGGTTTTGGTACGGAATATGAGCCTCCACATGTCCAGATATGTCCATGTCACTGGTGTCAGTGAATGTGTGTGATATGCATGGTCTTACAAACACAGCACACAGCCTCTGCGTCAGAGTTAGCTAACACTTTCTGTATGCAATACCAGAATGACAGTCATACAACATACTCTAACAGGAAGTAAAGTTATAATAGTGGATATGAGCAGCAGACTGACTGGTTGGGGATATAGATAGGAGGAAATAGGTACAGAGATGCGGGAAGTGTCTCTTAGGAAGTGTTTCCTCACTGGGAGGGAAAAAAACAGCAGGGAGTGGAATAGTGACAGAGAAAGAAGGGGCAAAGACACTGCTGCAGGAGCAAAGAGCAGTTTCAGACAAGTCTATTCAGCTGCTTTACACATTTTGATGTGAAGTTGAACTAAACAGAGGTTCACTCTGCATAATTAAGCACTCTGTGTGATTACACAAGCCGCTGCTGGCAACCACAGGAGCTCCTGAAGAGAGGAGGAAATTGATTGCATGCCGATTTCTGAGAAAATGACAATTTGCATTTTTTCTTTGAATTTCCGTTGGGTTAATGCATTTGTTGGAATTTTGAAGATGCATGTCAGTTAGAACTTTGACCTTCAGTTACATGCATCTTTCTGACAGCTAGAAAGCAGATGTACCTTCTGTCAGACCAACATGGTGTAATGGTCTTTGATAAACACAAGGGGCCAGTGCAAGTCCACAGCCGGGCCAATGCTCCGAAGAAGAGTGCCGTGAGAGAAGAGCTTTAGCCAAGTAAGGGCATGCTCACATTGTTAGCACAGGCCTCCTCCACTGTTGGATCTGACATCAATTACAACAAACCGATGGGGAGCATGTGGGAGGTGACGGAGGCTGGCCTGCCGTACAAAAAAAAACTGTCCAATCACAGCAGCAAGTAAAAGCTCTGTGACAGCAATTTCTTGTCCTAATCTTCCTCCTATGACAATGAGGTTTAGAAGAGTGAAAAGACCGAAGAGCTGGAAAACACAAGACAATTACAGTATTTGTCTCACTGTAGCCTCTTGTCTTTCCTGGAAAATTAAGCAGGAGCACCACCTGCAAATTTTCAAATGCATGACAGTTCTGACTGCTGGCACAGAGAAGAGGAGAAAAATTGAGAAAGTCCAGAGTGGGAGACATCATAAACGACTAGTGTACATGGAGGGAGACAGAGTAGTAAACATCCAACCAACCAGCCGTGCTTCAGGCTCATTACTGTGAAAACAAATGTCCTACACTAGACTCTGTCTGCCTGAGCACACACAGAGAGGGGAGAATACACTGCACAACCGAGCTGCAGTACCTTGACAATGATAAAGAATTTGCGATCACTTAATTAGAACTGAAGAATAAAAGAAACAGAAAGACTTTGATCTAGTGAATGTTTGAAGCTATTAATGACCCATCAAAATGGTGGCAGATTAATTTCTGTCGATTGAGTAACGGATCAATCGACCAGACTTTCTATAATACTTTAAGGATCATTGATAAATACAAGCTGGCTGTTTATCCTCCAGAATGACACTTGATTTGGCTTTTTGTCCACATTTCTGGATAATAAACCGAACCAGTCTGTTAACAACTTACTAACATTTTATAACTGCAGTCCTGCTGGACTGCATAAAAACAAATGCAGATTAAACCACCTGTTCAATCCCTATTCAATGATGGCTTGTTTCCACCGAGTCAGTGTGTCTTTGGTTCCGAGTTGTGTTTGGTGCTTGAACGTGTCCAGAAATGTGTGCAGGCAGGCACCCAAATCTGTCAGATGAGAGGCAGGAATGTCTCCCTCTGTTTGTGTTAGTCTGAAACTCTCCCCTCTCTACCCCTTCATCATTTCTGAAGGCAGGGCTGCTATATTTTGGTGGGCAGGGCTGACTCATCCATTCAGCTCATTTCTTTCCCAATCATTATCTGTTATTTTACTTTGATGAATAGTCTGTTCCTACAACACACCTCCTTTCCACTGACAAAAAGTCTCTCCACCTGTCTAACTTAATTCTGTCCTTCCCCCTGTCCCATTAAGTCCTTCATTTACTCTGATGGCCCTCTAGCATCCTGCAGTCAGCCACGACTGACAGGCCAACTCAAAAAAAGGGAAGAGGTGGAAAGAGGGAAGGAAGGAGTGGGAAGAGGCAATGCTGCAGCTGGACATTCATCCAGTCCCAGTGCAATCCTCAGACATCCCAACATGGTGCTTTAATATTAGCTTAGCCTGGGGCAGGCCGGATGAGAACAGATTCAAAGAATGTCAATAAAGAACAGACAAATGGATAAAAATTAAAAAAGTTCAGGTCCCGGCTGGATGAGAACAAAGAACTAGCAGCCCAACAAAGACGTATAGTCTTAATCCCTCACTACTTAGCGTGATTATCTCTGTTTTTGCCAGTGCTGTTATCCAACAGAAATAAAGAGACAAGACAAGAGACAAGGGTTTCATCTATAGAACATAATATATTAGAATGAAAAAGATTGCGTATGTGTGTGTGTGTTAGAAGTATGAGCAATACCTACAATAATTTTTTTTTGTGGAATCAGTGCTCCCTTAAGCACAATACATTATAGCACAAAAACAGAGGAAAGTAGATAAGAAGAATCTGAGGAAGGTCATTAGCTTTGATGAGCGGTTTATGAATAGTCACAGGTTTGTCTGTAACTGTTAATAGGCATCATGTTTGGATCCTTACACTGAAAGGGTAACTCTGGAGTTAATACACATCCTGTAGCAGACCATCTGTCCATCTGCTCATCCAATTACACCCTCATGGCATTCACACACACTAAAACACAAATAAAGCAGTACAAACAACTACATTTTTTGTATCTAAAACCACTTTTGCACTGACCAAATACCAACAAATGTTTAATAAGTAGGATTTCTTGACTTGCACAGATGCAAGTTTTATATCAAATGACGTAGACAAAAGTTTTAACAAAAGTTAAAGTTGGATGTTACAGGATTAGCACAGATGCTACAGGAAATCCTGTGTTTGCATCTGCACTATTAATATCCCCAGCAAGGATAGCAGTAAGAGGATAGGCAGTTCAGCGCTGGGCCAGTTGACATGAGGCCTTAATGGCCTTGTGTAATATCCACAGTGACGGTCAATAAATAAATAAAAGAGGGACAGAAATGGCAGGAGGTAGTAAGAGAGAAAGAAGAGAGGGATGGATAGGCCTAGGCAATATGGGCAAAGTCAAATACAGTATCATGATATTTTTTACAAAATACCTCAATACCGATATGACAAAGATATTAAAGGGATGACTATAGGTGCTTTCAACATATAATGACAGAATGATATATTTGATAAATAATCATCAGTAATGTGAATATAATGACTCAGTGGATAAAGGCAAACAATAGAACAGCTAGAACAATCTGGTAAGTTCAAGAAAATGACCACGTTAAAACCAGGAAAAAGATAACATTAAGGCCATTACGTTATCCAAAATCTAAGATGATATCTAGTCTCTATCTAATCACGGTATCCTTGTAATAGCGATATACTGCCCAGCCCTGCTATATAGTAGGAAAGATAGATTAGACAGAGAAGGTAAAGAAAGAGTGGGTGCTGGTAATTTAAACATTGAGGTCATCAGAGTTAAAGCTAAGCTGGCTGACTGCAGTTAAAATGTGTTGCACTCTACATCACCATTCAAAGACTAACACAGCAACACCAGCATTTAAACACACACGAGTACACGCCATAAATACATAAACAATAAGATAATCCTTTATTAGTCCCGCAGCGGGGAAATTTGCAATAGCTTAACGTGAGAAATGTTCTTTTCGTCAACCATCTCGAATTTCTCTATCCTAACCTAACCGTTCCCACTCTCATCGTCTAAACTCTTCACACCAGCCAGAGCAGTCTAAAATATAACATCTTCAAAACTCAGTCAATACTTCCTGCTTCCTCCCTTTCGTGGTTCTCCGTTTTCTATAAATATCAACCCTACCACTTGCCAAAAACGCACACGGAAAACACACATGGGCATAAATCAAAACACTGGCCTAGGCATCCTTCCACACTATTCATAACCTTGTGGTCTGTTCCACAACACGTCCTACTATCTGTCTATTTCATATATAAACTCCAGCACCTCCAACACTCGAGGTGGAAAAATGTACGACATACCTGCATTGTTCTCTATTGAGGCATGATGAATGGCAACTAACCCTTCCTGTTTGTATCACTTTACTATTATGTACGCCATGTCAGGCCAAAATGTCACTGGCATGCTCCCAATAAAATATAAATAGACGTGATGTGGGATGGATATAAATTGAGAAAACATGAGCATGTACTTTCACTTAACGACTTTTAATTGCTAAAAAGGAAGAAACATACTATCTTTAATGATAATTAAATGCAACTTTGTATCTGCAATCTAAATTTCACATCTGCGCCAGATACGATGAGATAGTGGTAAAATATTTCTCATTGAGACCTTTATAACATGATGTATTTATTTGAATTTCATTTTTCCTGTATTAATATCTGTCACTGCAGAGTTGTGTAATTTCTCAATGGGTTCATTTCTTTGATGGACTACTAATACATTTGTCATTTGACCCATAGCTATTTAATTAATGTATGCAGATTTGAATAGGTCAGAAAAAAACAAGATTTTCTACTTATTGTAATACGCTCATAAAAAATGAATGTCTTCATCTAGTGGAGGTGAATCAGATCTGTGTTTTTGTCAACTGATTTGTAAATAAATTAAATGACAATGAAATTTTGCATTTCCTGTAATGCTTATGTCACTGCTGCCATGGCAACAAAAGGTTGAAGGTTATATGCTCCGGGTAAAACTGCTGAGAAAGAGAAACAGATGAGAAAGAGCAAGAAAAGCCGGGGTTTTATTAAATCAAGAGAGAAGAAGAAAGGGCAGAGATAAGAAACACCATCAGCAGCCACATTAATGAGAACTAAAGGATGAGAGCAACTGGTCGGAACATTTTCCTTAATCGACCCTGAGAGGGAGATGCGTGAAACTATGGCAACTGTGTCTGTCTCCATCTCCCAGCATCCTCTTTGTTTGACAAGAGGTGCTACAAGAAGCAAGGCCACACACACACAAACAGGAAACATTTTTTAGATGATGGTTCCAGGTTACATTTGCCAGCCTCAATCTCCACAAAAAGACCACTTTTGTGGTTTCATACTCTACTTCAATATGCAATTTGACAACAGAATCCTCTCCAAACCATCCATGCTGCATGTTGAATGAATTTTAAGTTATATATTATGGTGGCCTTTAAAGGTTGGCAATGTAGCTTGTGACTCTGATATCAGAGACCTTTCAGAATACAGACTTATATATATATGACGATGCAAACATGCACTGGATGATTAATGGGGCTGACTCAGTCAGAGTAGCCCTGTGTAATCACTACTGTACTAGTGTGTGTGTGTGTGTGTGTGTGTGTGTGTGTGTGTGTGTGTGTGTGTGTGTGTGTGTGTGTGTGTGTGTGTGTGTGTGTGTGTGTGTGTGTGTGTGTGCGCGAGGGAGACAACGGTGGAGTGTGTTTGTGTGCGTTTTAAGCCAAACCGATATATGAATGAAAATCCTTCACAAGAAGACTAATGAAGAGTGAGTGTTGGTGTGTGTGTGTCTGTCTGTGTGTATTGCTCATAAACCTTTTTTCTTCCTGGCTTCACAAGTCACAATCGGGGCTTAGCGACGGCGAGGACACTGTAACCATGACAACTAGGCCCATAGCAGCCATGAATGGATGGAGGAGGGGATACAGTGAATAGATGGATGGATCAAAAGTCTCAGGGGCATCTGGTTTAGGTCAAGTAGGTTTTTAGTTTGTTCTGGGACGATGAAACCCACTGATATTTGGACTTTTTAATGCTCAGAGCACAAACACAGACCCGCCACATCCATTTAAAAGACTTCTTTGGTTGTGTCCTGGAAGTTTTTCATTCATACATCTACATCAGTCTAGCTAAACACACAAGGGCATTGCTGAGATTTGGGAAGTTCCTAAACCAATACTGGATAATTGATATTTGAGTAATAAACATATCACTGCTTTACATAGCAGACACTAAGAATCGCGAGGGGACAATTGTACAGGTTTTAAACCAATCCTTAGGTCAGCCAAACTCCTCTGGAGGAGAAAAAAAGGTGAATAAAATGTTTATGTACCCAACCTTTACATTTTCTGTCTATAATTACTATTACACACCATCTACAGCATGATACTGATTTTGAGCTCAAGTAGGTCACCATTACACAATATTATCAGTATATAATCAGTAAATTAGCTACTCAATCTACATATGCTCTATTCCTGCTGCTACTATCTGGTAAACACAGAGTAAACAGTGAAAGTTTGAGGGTGAGATTTTCTTTCGAGGATGTTGGGGATATTGAAATGATATTGATTATCTTGACCTGTACTTTACATCTGTTGGCTTTTTTACAGACTGTGTTATTGTTTCACTGCTCATGTTTCTTGCTATGTTGGACTTTGTTGTAATGATGTCGCCGTGTATCCAGAACCAAACTATGACTTTGATGAATACAAAAGTATCATATCTGAAAGAAATGAAGGCCCAAACTACTCAAATAGGACTTCAATAAACCGGAATCATCCTTTAATGATCACTTGTAGCTAAATTAATTATTTGGGATGATCTGAAAAACTCTTGATGGAGTAATCAAAGACAGTTTCACAGCATCCCATTCAAACAGAGAGCAGTGAGGTGAACTGTACAGCTGGTAGCCAAGAGGAAGGAGTACTGTAACAGAGGTTATACTGTGGACAATAGAAGATTTAGAGCCCCCTTCTAGCAGAGGCAGGCTGGGTAATTGGGCTGTAAACCATTCCCCTAGTGTGTGTGCGTGCTTGTGTGTGTGTGTGTGTCAACCAGCACACCAAGCCACCTAAACTGCTGCCGCCACCAACATCAGTTTCTGTTGATGATAAACTCAGATAAGAGGATACCCACTTGACAAGCGCTTCAATCAAACACTACTGACCCCCAACGCGTCACGCACACACTACCAATTGCACTGAAACATCACTAACAATCACCGATTTACTACCTGCAAGCACTAGTGCAGGCACACACATTAATGTGCACACACACACCACACACCCCTCCTGGGCCTGCAGAGGCAATCATAACCAGGTCTGTTAGCTACTGCAAAGAATAAAGAGCCAGTTTAATTTGCTTTAAAACCTTCTGGAGAGGCTAAATTAACTTGCCGCATAAACACAACTCTATGACTCACACTTGATAAGACGTGAATGATGGAGTGTATGCATGCTTTTGTTTGCATGTGGATAAGGCTAGGTAATAGATTTTTTTTATTGTAAGATTGGGTGTGTGTGTGTGTGTCAAAGCAAAGTCCGTCCGGCTTGCATAATGAAGCTGACTTTCCATTCCACACTCGTGTTAACCGGCTAACCTTGCATGTAGGAGAAGGAACGCCAAAGAGTTAATACATAATGGATGAACCAAACGTGGCTCAGACTGTTCGGAGAAAGCTATTGATTCTCCAAACGCCATTTAATCAGCAATCACAATGTTTTTACAAGACTTTGTATGACCTTGTCGGAAAAATAAACATTCAGGATGTGACAAAAGGCATTCAGTCTGAGCTGTCTCCTTTGAGTGACTACACCTCACAGAAAGGGAGAAAAGTTTGGCTCAGAAACTTTGCTGGAACAAAAGCTAACCGGAGAGAAGGGGGCAGGACAGTCAAGGACACCTGCTTCACAAATCATTAAGCAGGCTTTATCTGGACTACAAGACGTGATGATGTATTAGACTTTAAAGAGGTGTGCTGAGCAGTTTGATGCAAGATAAGAGGGGAGAGTAGGAGAAGAAGAGGATGCTGTACTGGAATGTACACAGTAAAACGATGATAGAGGGCATCTTCAAGCCTCAGTGCCTTTTCTCATTTAGGAGGGTGTGTGCGTTAGTGTGTGTCCATGTGCGTACGTGTGTGCGTCATCAGGGTTCCCTCCCTGTTCTCATCTAAAATGCTGGATCACCAGAGTCCACTCAATGCGCCACTTTGACAGAAACCAGAGGATGTTTCCACTTCTTGTAAATCGCCAAGGTTTTTATTGACTGCTCAAACAAGAATTAAGAGGCAATAACTGGTAGGTCTGGTTGTTCCACGTCAGGCCGCTGGCAAAATAATCAAATGAGCCAGGCACCGCTGCGATTGAAACTGACACAATCAATCCCATTATCACATGTGATGTAAGTCGATGGAGAGGCAGCAGAGGGGAAAGTACCGTAACCAAAACCGACAGTAACCAAAACCGAGTATGGAAGAGACACAGAGGACGTATTCAGGTCAACACACGTCTGCAGCCTCATAACGCCAAGTCTTCATGATCTGATCTAAGACATCTAGTCGAAATGACAAGGGCTGCTGAAATGTCATAACCTTACATTTTTTAAATAAAGAGATAATAATTGGGCTCTATCAATCGTTTTTTTTAGAATATGTCAACTAGTGAAAAATTCCTATTGCAACTTCCAGGTGCCCAGGTTGAAGTCTTCAAATTGTATACCAAGAGAATGAATCAAAATATATTCATTTTGCTCTCTCTTACTTTGAAATAAGCTTTGTCAATAAAATATTGTCTATAGTAGATGCATTTTCTGCCGAGCGACTAATCATTTAATGCTTTCAGATCTCGTTAATGCACATCTCATCAATATTACCAAAGGAGTGTTTTGTTTCATTTTCAGACTGAAAATGCATTTAAACCATAAAGAATAGAAGAAAAAAATCTGACAATGATAAAATGGTAAAGCAACAAAATGATCAACGAAGGAACAGGAACACAATCTACAGGAGCAAAAGATGTATTTCTACTGTAGACTACAACACAGTTCAAATGTTTTTCATGGAAAATGAATGTCTGTGTAATCAAAATTTTTATCATCCTCTACCAACCTTTTTTATCCTATCACAATACAAATATAGTCTGACCTGAGTTGACAATTATGTGGCCATTAAATCACAATTCAGACCAGATCATTGCCAATCAGTTGCGAGGCTTTTTCACAGTTTAATGTCTTCTGCTGCAGCACAGATGCTGCGGGGAGGACTGTAATTAACATCAGAGGCAATGCACTTCAGATAAACCGCACACATCCTTTTTGCAGCAGCGATGTATAAAGAGAAAAGTCCATTTTGGTAGGTTTAAATTTTATGGGTGAAAGATGCTGCATTGGCTTACATAGTCAGAGTCTACACGTTTATACCAGTTGCTGCAGTTCAAGGAAAGAGATAATCTTCTTGCACTTAACGAACAAATAAAGCACTTAGTACATGGATTAGGTTTGAATGAGGTCAGAATATTCAAACAAATAAAGCACCAAGACGCATTTCATTTACTAATCCTTGCATTTTCATTCCATAATCCTTTCTTAGTAGTCTTTTATCGTGAAGGTCTCTTGTTTTGGAAGAGGGGACGCTCTTTTGTGCTGAACAGATATTTTCAGATCATCAGTGAGATTCATGCGACAGCCCCTATTAGTCATCTTTAAAGACATTTCTGAGCTGAACTTGGCTATGTTTTTTGGTATCAGCTTCAACAAACAACAATCTTATCCTCCCATGATCACGGTTTCCAGTCCCTTAAATCAATATTAGAGTGAGTTCTAGTGCTCATGTTTATAAATTAATGTATATAATTAACATGCCAAAAGATGCAGTTTAATTGCTCTCCTCACAAGCAGCAAGGATTAAACAAGTGTCATTATGACTTCACTCAGATGCTATCGCAGTCATTTCCCTCTTCGTTAGTGCCTCTTGTATCCATTCACTTCTAATTACAGTCTAATATTTTTTTTCCAAATAAATATATATTATGTATACTCATTCTATACAGCTGTACAAGGACAGTTCTATATAAATATGTAGTTAAGAATAACCAGAATTAAAACTAAAAGCAACTATGTTAGGACTCTATAGCACTTCCCTCATTCGTCCGACAGTGGAATATTAACACCACTAATATTGTAAAATCTTTCACAGCCCTTTAACAGCAGCAGCACCAGCTCCATTAACATTCCAGATTTATTTGAAGAGAAACAAAAACACCATTACTGTGCTTGTCCAATTTAGTGCACAAACAGACATATACAGTATGTTACTTTACAAACACAGAGGGTAAGATATAAACAGTTCATGCTCAAAAACATGCACCACTTTCTAAGCCAAAAATGTAATTAAAGCCACTGAGTGCAGATTTGGATAATTCTTGACTTTTGTGTCCCCTAGTGGTGGCATCAAAAACACAAAGAAAGGAAGACAAAAATGCATAATGCTACACACTGATGGACTGAAAGTCACACAAACTACGCTAATTTGTTCTCTATCTATCTATCTATCTATCTATCTATCTATCTATCTATCTATCTATAATATTTAATCATAATACAATATATACCTTGTATAGCAAACCCAAGATGCTTACTACTGCTCTGTGAGCCTGCTAGTACAAGATGACATACAGCATAAATCTTAAGGGACCGTATTGATGTTCTGGCCTAAAGAGGAGAACACAGTATACAGTTTCAAATCTCAATGTTTTTGCTGTCCCTAAAGAAGTTTAAAAGCATTACCATCATTTGTTTTGTGAAAATTATGATCTACCAATCCTACAAACTTGTAGTGATGTAAATAAAACAACTGTGAATTATTTATTTTCCGACAACCCTAAGGATGTTCTCTCTGGTGCGCTTTCACTTTCTTAATCCAGCCCGACTCGACCCCAGAACTCCTGTGGCTTCAAGTGACATCGGAGTCAATCAACCGGTGGTCTCTCCAGCACCTTTGCTCATATTGTGACAACAAGGCTGACTTCCAAGGCTCAGTGAAATGACCAATGAAAGGGAGAGGAGAGAGAGAGCGGCTCCATCAGTCCCTCTGATAGGACCAATCTTATTTTGAGGTACT
Source organism: Anoplopoma fimbria (assembly GCF_027596085.1). Taxonomy (NCBI): domain Eukaryota; kingdom Metazoa; phylum Chordata; class Actinopteri; order Perciformes; family Anoplopomatidae; genus Anoplopoma; species Anoplopoma fimbria. Next base: position 23,594,629 of record NC_072463.1, on the reverse strand, counting down.
TAATGTGCACGGTTGTTCTGACTGGTGTAATTACAGAATAATCATTTCCTATTGTTTCTACTTGTGGATGATGTTCCATGATGACGACATTTATGCACATATCAGGTTAATTTCAGGTGTGTTGACACCCATTTACTGTTGCCATGGGCACCCTGCTTATGCACATCAAACTTTACAGTACAGTGTAGTCATACCAACAATTGAATGCATACAAAGGCTTTCATTCTCTCTGTAACGGTTTATACATTATGCTCAGTCTGATCATTCCCAGATTAGTGATACAATCTTCTACACTATCTAAATAACCCCAAGATCCCTCTCTTTACTGTTATGCTGAAATCACTTTGATCTAAGGTTAGATATTCAGACTGCACTACCAGCGGACACTTTAATCTCTTAATAATATCATGAAACATAATCCTTTGATATTTCATCAAAATAACAGACTATATGCTTAATCTAAAAAAATCTTATTTTGATAATAAAAACTGCGATTGCCATATTCTTCAAAGATTTAACAGCAACAATTGCCCCTTGGGCGTGTCTTTCTTTCTTTGCTACCAACAGAGGAAAAGGAGACAAAGGGAAAAAAGTGGGAATTAGGAGGTCCACTCTGAGTCCAGAACATAATCCTGCTCATCAGTCATTTCAGAGAAGTGTTAACCGTCTGAGTCATGTTAGAACGGGAAGACAGTGGACTATAATGCATCTCTTAGTAAGAATTAATGAGCAGTCCAAAATAAACAAATGTTTTTCCATTGTGTGTGTGTGTGGCTGTAGGCTTCCTCCTAGGTGACCGGTCTCAAAGTGTGATCCAAGCTCTCAAACTACTGATTGACATAATGGCTGCTGTCAGCAAAGCAATGCTATAAAAACACAAACCCTAGAGCTCACACCCTTCTTACTATTCATAGTGGCAGTCAGGGTGTGTTTGTGTGCACGCATGTGTGTCCTGGAACCACATCTGCGATGGGCACAACCAAAGTCACCTCTGAGTCTGTGCCACAGTGTAGACATCAGCAATAACCCCCTTTAAAATGTTAAAGTGGACATTTTTTACTTCCACAACTGCTGCACCCTGTTCAATCCAAGTCACATTTTTGGGGAAATGTACATGTGTGCACAAAACACACATGCAGAAAACACCCACAGAGTAGATTTACACAGACAACTAGAAGCAAACAAATCCAGACAGCTGCAACATTTCAGGGTTAATCTAAGCAACAGGAAGAATAAACTGAAAATATGGCATATTTGATTGCATACATTTATACACAAGTTCAACTGAGTTAAGGACAAACACGCAGGACAAACACACACCTATACTGCCACAGACATAGAAACAAAAGAAATATAGCATGTGCACTGACTAGACAATAATAGATTAAGTGCATGTTAGACTCTGAAGCCCAAAGTGATATAATCAGTCACAGACAGCTCTATTTTCTTTACATCTAACCCTCTCTCCCGTCAACCCCTCCCTCTAACCCTGCAGTGGAATGTGAAGTGTTTAGCTCTGTCAAGCTGCAAGGCGTGTCCAAACCTTGTTAATACAGGCCTCTGTTCACTAGGGATCACAGCCAAGCAGATGCCGGCATAATGCATTACTCCCCTAACAAGATTCAACACACTTTTGCAAGATGGTGGTTTGGGTATTCTAAGAAGTGTTTGACACTTTCCAGCTCTCAAAATGTTTGATGATGCTGTGCAGAGCAGGAAAACACAACAAAGTGCAGGATGGAGCTGGAAGTACCGCTCAACAGCTGTCCTCTGTCCTGATCATAACTCCTTCCTTAAGGTTTTATCATATTTATTTAACTTTTAATAAGCTTGGGAAGATCCTCTGGGCAAGCATGCCCTTTTGCAGCAATATCCGCTTACACGCTCATCCAGTAATGCACATTACCACCGTAGGGCCACCTTATGCAGACTGACCCAAATCTTTTATTTATGATCATCTATTGGACAACTGAAATGACTAGAGGCCGAGTCCCTCACACATGGATGTTTCAAGTTTTTGAGGCCAGGGGAAGCAGAAAGGGGATATAAAAGGAAATGTCAAAATAGCATAGAGACCAAATGTTTTAACTCTGGCCTTAAATTCAGATATTTTAAAGTAAACTGATCCAGGATGACAGGTCTGGTGATACATCATCAGTATTTGCGAATCATTTTTGGCATTCATTGGAACTTGGCAAACGGGAGCAGCAGATGGTTGAGGAGTAGCACCATTTTGACATAGTGTCAGGTAATTTATTAAACACTACAAAAAGCTGATATACGTGTTTAATTTTGAAATCTCCAGCTTTCTGGCACTCCACGTAGGCTGACAAAAACACAACTAAGAATTTTATGCAACACCTCATCCTGGTGTGAATATGAGCCTCAGCATTAGCTCGGGGCAAAAAAAAAAAAAAAAAAAAAAAATCACACACCTCCAGAGCAAAAGTGCCCAATGCATGCGTGATATACATAAATCATACTATTAGTCAGCAAAACTCAAGGGGGCAAGAAAGTGGAGCAGTTAAAAAATGATCTCAAAGGTAAAATGCAAACAGCCCCTGAAGGTATGTTAGCCCAGAGAAAAGAAAATAGCTAAAGTAAGAAGAGAGGGAAAGAGGAAGAGACAAACAACATAGAAGGTAGCAAACAAACGATTCACATTTTCTTTCTACTCGGACGTTCGGCCCTCAGGCCATCTGAGGAAAGTTCAGTGAATTTCCCAGATTGAAAGGAGCAATACTTGCAGTATACGAAATAAAGAGAGTGCACCCAACATAACAGACAGACACAGATAGGAAAGACAGGAGCAGACAAGCAGAAAGTAAACCCTGCATGAGGAGACTCCCCTTTAAGAAGACATTATGGGAAATAAGCTTATTGGCTTTCTAGCTGAGCGTTACAAGAGAACATAATGCCACAAATATGAAGATACAGCGGGCAGCTTGCTAGCTTAGCTTAGCAAAGCATAAAGACTAGAAGCAGGGTTTGTGTTTGTTTTTAAGAATATTACCAAACATTTAAGCCAGAAAAAAACAGCAGGGTTTGTACATTTTTGTTAAAAGAGCCTAAGAGTCCATTTCATTTATTGTTTTGATGTGTGATTTTATTTATTTATAATATCTTAATATTTTTCCTCACATTCCAATTCTAATGTCTGAATATAAGAATGAATAAATTTTCTTGCATTAGTATGTTATTATATTAAATATTATAATGCATGACAGTGATTTATCACTAATTCACTTTAATAAAGATACCAGCATGCATGCTTTTCTTGATATTATTACCACAAAGTGTGGGGGCACAATATAAAAACTTCACTTTCTTTAACTCAAAGATCAGAAAAAAGAAACCCTCTAAGTCACACGTAGCCTGCGCGCTGAATCAACATTCAGTTTTCTGTTTTGAAGTCTGCAGCATACAGATGTGCAACACTCTACAGCCCTAATTAGTGTCATTGGTCGTAAAGTAGCAACCACAACTACTCATGAAGAGGCAGGGAGACGCAGCCTACTCGTCTTTCTCCCACATAAATCCAAGTATAATGCACACAGGTAGGAACTGGATGTCCTCGCAGCAGCTGCACAGCGGTGGTGTGCGAAGTTAACTCCTCACCAATGTGACTTTGAAAGCATCATCCCTGAGTTCATCTTAAAATAGGATGGTAAACCACATGTGAACAAGAGGAAATGCAGGAAACCTAACTGATCGCTGCAGCAAACAGATAGTACAACAATGTTTTTAAATCATCCAGGCCCTCTTCTGTGGGTGTAATCTTAAATCCATCTAGGATTCTGTGTGTGTGTGTGTGCGTGCGTGCGTGCGTGTGTGTGTTAATGCCACAAGAACCAAATGCAAGGTCATGTTTACAAAAGAAAGCGAGAGCAGTTGCCATGCCTACAACATGCATGTGCACACAGAGAGGCTTACGGCTGAACAAACGCATGCCGCTAGGCTAAGCAGCCTGACTCGCCAGCATTGCAGCATTCTACGGCAGCCCAGAGGTCAAAAAGCTCAACATGTAAGCTGCTCTCCCTGCCTACACACTCTTGCCACTGGTAAATATTTAATCAGTCCTGGAAACACTCAACACCAAGGCTGCGTGGAGCTCTCCTTGTGATTAACACACACATGTACAGAAAGCCAAAGATGCACTGCCATGTGGAAGTTCGTGATTTTAGGATATAAACAGATTAGCAGTAATTTGGCGGTATATTGGATCACAATTCACAGAGAGCTACATGAATGTGTGTGTGTGTGTGTTGGCATCTGCTTCACACACACACACATCATTCCAGAGTGTGTCTCTGAAGTGCTGAGTTATTCTGCCACTTCCTCCTTTTTGGTTTCCTGCATGCCGGGTCTTTCTTCAGTCACAAAGCTCTGAATTGTTTGACTGCGTTTGTGTGCTCGACTGACTGACTGACTGACTGACTGACTGACTGACTGGAGGGAGAACTATGCAGGGGGGCAGCCTACTGTTTCCTCTCCTCTCGCTCTCCTGAGGTCCTCCTATGGCGTTTGCTCCCCCTCTCCATTCCCTGTCTCTCTCTCTCTCTCGCTCTTGACAAGTCCCTCGCTCCCTTCTCCCCCTCCGCTGTGCACTCTCATCACTCGGTCAGTAAAGCACAAATACCAGTCGCTCAGCATCTAGCTCCAGTAAAAAGACATTATCTTCATTAGGAAGTACAACAAAATGTCACTGACACCACTGGAAAAGGCATTACCTCCTTCTGCCTGCTGCCCTCAGGCTTGGTAGGTGGGAGTTCATACTGAAGTGGGAATCACACCAGCAGAAATAAGACAGACATGAAAGCACACATACAAAAGAAGCAAAACTGCATACTATGTATATTATATTATTGACCACATACAGTGCTTTTATCAACCATTAGTTAACAATGCATGTCGGAGCCCTTTTAGATAACTCAGTGAGGTTTTATTACGAAACCCTCATCTTGTGTATTTGACAAAACAATCTCACAACACAGCTGCAACGACTACTCAATTAATCTATTTTGCAACTTTTTGATAATTAAATCATCGTTTCTGTCATTTTTCAAGCAAATATGCCCACCAATTGCTGCTTGTCTTACATGATATATTAATGAAGTATATTTGGGTTTTGGAATGTGTTTGTGAAACACGCATTTTGAAGACATCACTTTGGGCTTCAAGAAATTTCAAGGAGTTTAATTCAATTTTTTGATACTCTATAGAGTAAACATTTAACAAGAAAATGATTGTCACATGGATTGATAATGAAAATAATCATTACTTGCAGCCCTATGTACAGTAAAGTCCATTTAGCAGCTGTTCTGAAGCTTTTAATCGTATCTGTATCAGCAGAGGGATTTGCCAAGCTATCGTGGAATTGTGGGCTATAAAACGTATACATTATCTTTTTATACTTTACCCAATCATGCATCATAAACAAGGCCACTTAAAGGACATCTCACCCTTAAAAGCTTTAAATTAGATGAAAAGTTAAATTAAATCCACATAATGCAGAATTGAAAGCTATTTCTAAGAAGTTTGTAGTTGGAGGAAAAAATATCAAAATATCAAAATAAACTTTTTGCAACCACTCCTGCAACATAAGCCACTTCCATCATCCATCCATATGCTCAGTTTGTTCTAAACAGTGATATATTGGGCTGTTCATTTTAAAATAACTGTGAAAATGCGCAATACAGTTTCCTAGACACCAACCTTGGGATTTTTGACAAAACACAGTTATACCATTCCTGTCCTAACCCTCATGCAGAGCCCCGCTGAGCCAGAATGTCAACCAGACACTGACATCCCACCTTGTCACATCCAGACACATTATTTCTCATGAATGCCTTGGTTACATTATGCTTTTAATGAATAACACCACAATGGTTCTAGCGGCTGCCTTGTGCTCCCCATTATGTCCATAATAACTGCAAAAGCTGTGTCCTCAGAATGTGTCCTCCATTTTCAGGATCAGAGAAAAATCTGGAATTATCCAATTATATTCCTGCTTTTTCTCTCGCCGGGGTTGGCTGTCTGCTGCTTTGATGTGAAACCATGACAACCAATTCTCCTCACAATGCTGGAATATTACAAGTTCTTGAGGTCAGACAATCATTTTATGTTGTATTAGAGGATGTAATAAAAAGTACAAATCTATGACCTGTAACAAATTGTGAATTAAAGTGCAAGGTTTGTACTGACTACTTTAATAGCCACTGTAAATCAAGATTATTTAATATTTTCATGAAGACAACTAAGATTTAAGATGCATGATTGGGTAAGGAATAAAAAGTAACATTTCACTTGAATCCGTACTATGGCCCATCAGGAACTTCTTAAAGTGGTTGCCACCTTTTGATAGCAATATTTCAAAAGTCTCTGCCAAAGTTTCAGCAGTTTCAATTATTTCACATATTAGATTTCTGTACATGTTCATTTGTGGCTCACTGACTTGAAGTGGGCAGGGCTCAGTTAGAAACAGGTGTTGTAAAATATCCGTGTAACAATCAGGATTTATTTTTTTATTATTTTTTATTTTTATGAGGGTTACATTCTTAATAAATAATGAATAAGGATATATAAATATATACTTTTGATCCTTACATCAAGATTGACAACAAGTATTGTATTTTACGTAGATTAACACATTTTGTTTCTGACTTTCTCTGACACACACACAGACACACACACACAAGTGACTCAGGCTCACTAACAAAGAGAAACACAATTAACAATGAGAGACTATTCTTACTTAATTCAAACTGTCGCTTAGTAAGGCAGGCTAATGACCTTGGTTGGGCATGTTACAACAAGGCTGAATAAATGAGCTCCTGAAAGCCTCATCAGGTCTGTAATCTTTTTCAGTCAGATCAGAGCAGCTGTTGATATCGAGATGCAGCAGATGAGGAAAAGCTATTTACTTATTGATAACTTATTTTCTAACTGATGAATATGGGTTTGCAGAGGGCCGATGATTTCAATCTATTTTCAAAACCAATTCATAAAATGTCCAGGTCTTTTTTTGTTCATGGTTGTCTCTCAATTGGCACTACTCACAAGTGGATTATTTTGTAATGTTTTTGACTGGTGATTGATCAAGTTGGTAAATCCACACATAACTTCCTAATCCAATTAATTCTGTTGGAGAAACTCAATGGGACATCCCCCCAATCAAGCATTTAGTCTCAAATTAAAACAGTCAGGAAATGTTGAAAATCACTTTTTCCCCAAGCATCCAAGATGATTTCTTAAATATCTTAATAATAAATGAAAGATTTACAAATATATTTAAAAACAGGCAAAGCAGCAAATCTTCACAATGGAGAAGATGAGACCAGAAAAGTTATTGGGTTTTTTTTGCTTGAGAAACACATTATTTGATTATGAGAATTGATGCTGATACAGCTGTTTCTTTATAAGAACACCTGTAAAAACAGCAACCAGATCTTACGAAAGAACTGCAAGAGGTCCAAATATGGCTGTTGGCCCGATTCATGTCCTAATGTAAGGTCACTTTTGCCTGCTAGGCTGATATATTTTCACTTCTCCCTGACAGTCCAATGGTAGCAGCTAAACTCTCACTCTTTCTCAAAATTACCTTTCTAAAGCACTTCTGCCTTGGGAACTGAGGCTGTCACATTCATTGCTTCAGCTTTTGAACAAATTGTTCTCCTAGGTATCCTCAATGACAACGAGGTTGATGTGATTTGTTGCAAGAAATAGGCCCATTTCCACACTAGTGTGGGAGTCGATCACTGTGAGCCTGGCTTATTGCCAGGGAGTAAATTGCTGGGTAATATGATCCCCCTGTGATGAGACCGATCAGATGAAGATCCTCTCAGGTGACAGTCTGATCATCCCGTCAATACACCTCAGCAGAGGTCACTCCCAAATCCAAGTCTCTTTTAAAACTGCACTGAGATGATGAGAGCTGGGAAAGAGCCAAATAAAGAAGTATGCAATAAATGGGAGAGATACAGCCTGAGAATGTACCATTTTTTTATGTTTTATTTCATAATATGAATGTTTTGGGGTTGTGGACGAAAGAAGCAATTCAAAGAATCATATTGTGCTCTCTTAACTCGCTGAAACATTGGTGATTGTGATCCTTAATTAATTAATCTCCTCAAATTTCAAATGACGCATTCCTATTTATTTGTGAGAAATTCAATCCAAGAGTTACTTTCCCCTCTCAGATTGTTGCATCCCAAAACTTTGCATAGACTTCAAGTTGTGAAACTATACAGTATTTCACAAGAAAGAGGAAAAGATTAGATACAAGTCTGAAATGTTGTTTGCTCTTGTATTGTTACCATATACAATCATCTCACGACTGATTTCATAATCTCCTGTGGGGGCCCCGACCCTCTGGTTAGGAACCATTGGACTCAGAGGATCCATAAATGAAGCAAAAAAAAATGACAGACCTAAACAAAATCTATGAATAATGAAAATTAGCTACAGCCCTAGTCAGCAATATAGAACGTGCTTTCTACGTTGTTTCATTCTAGTTTTATCAGCCTCCTGTGCTAAAACAAACAAGAAAAAAGGCTAAAGGAAGAAAAAAAAAAACAGAGTCACTGGGTTGAAACCCTGTGAGCAGTAGCCTACCAGGCTGCCTTACCTCCTGCTTCAGGTTAATGGCTCAGAAAAAAAGCATGAGAGGGACAAAAGCGACGCTACTAGCTGAGTAATATGTATTCACCAATTTTACAGTGTGTGAAGAGCTAAGAGAGGGAGAGAAGTATCAGGACACAGAAGACGGCTCATTAGCGCTGTAGATGTCTTCTCCGGGAGCAGAGGACGGACTTCACCTCACTGACCTCACACCCACACACACACACACACACCTTAATGCTAAGGACGACCTGTTTTAAAGCCTATTTCAGGTTCAAACGTAAGCTCAGCCAGCAAGGACACAGCAAGAACTACTCTCTCCCTCCCTCCCTTTCTGGTCCAAATCGTTACCTTCCCCCCCCCCCCCTCTCTCACCCCCATCCTCTCCCCTTGGTCTGCTGGAGCCAGGTAACTCCCATGGCTAGAGTAGATAACAGCAGCCATTATCAAATTTCCAGCATTTAAACAGCAGCTCGGCATCGATCGCTGTAGCGCCTGGTTGAAACTGCTCTGCTCGTCTGGTGCCTGAACAATCTGGGGATGAGGTTCACCATCCCCCCTGTGAAAACTGTGATCTGATGCCTCAGTGTGAAAACATTTTTATACTGATTTATTCTCACATCATGCACCTCAAAATCCATCATCATCATCATATATGCTATGTCAAGACATCATTCCTTTTGTTCAAGAAACATGAGCTACCTCTCCTGTAGAAACACAGGCAGAAAATCCCTAAACCCATTTGGAGGTCATCCTAATTAACAAGATTTCATAATTGATCAGATTACTGAAATACTTGCCAATCAATTAGCAAAACATTGAATTAACATAATAACAGAACTGCCCAGTCCGGAGCGATAATTAAATATGATCGACTTTTAGCCGAGTCATGTTGTGATGATATGATTATGGATGTACCAATCCAATACGCTTGTATCTGCGCCTATACTGACCTTGTTATGTGGATCGGGTATCTGCTATGATGGGACAAATCCAATATATTTTCTGCGTTATTTTTCAGCCACATTTTTTCTGTCATGACAAGCTGCTAACTCGGTTTTTATTGACACAGCCATCTCTGGCATCATGTTACCTTACATAAAAACATTTCCAAAGACCTCACAGTGCACAGGGGATTTTTGATTTTTTTTTGGAAAGCAGATTTGAGCTGATACTCCGTATCAGCAGAGAACCAGATATTTTTACTCTGGTTATCTAAATAAAATAAGGGTATCTGATACCAGATCAGCATATTGTCACCGATACCGGTCCAGCCATTTGAGCCAGAATTGGACTGATATCGGTATCGGTCTCATTGCATCTCCATTTAGCATATCATGTATGTATCGATATTGAAAAATGTCCTTATTAATATTGTGATAATGATCCCAACCATGCTGCCTGTGCGAAGCTAAGCAGCCTGTTCTTTCCCCCCTTGCCATCAGACATTAATGGCTTTCACCGATGCGGCCCCTGTGTGGCGCCTGCTTTGACTGAAACCCCTCAGCTCTCCCGCAGTCATTGCAAATTGTTCTGTACTGAAAGAAAAGCCTACATTCCTCTTCAGTCTCTATCCCCCTCGAGAACCAGTGCAGAAAAAAAAAAAAAAAAAAAAGAGGAGGCTAAGCCAGAAGGAACATTTCCTTGTCCTCTGCTACATGTCTGGAGAGTAATAGTCTACAGAAAGAAACAGGATCATGTTTCAGAGCAGGACAATAAAGCACAGGGGCCAGCCAAGAGGCAGGACAGAGCTGACTGGAGGATTCTCAGTGTGTTTGTTTCTGAACGTGCATGCTTGCCTGCATTTGTCTCTGTGTGATATGGTAACAGGACACATGAGGACATGCAGAATATGGAACACGATGGCTCTACTATATTGATCCAGACACATTACTATACACGGTAGCTGGTCTGTCGCTCGATCAGCCTTACTCAGACAGTATTCAACACATTAAACTCCAGCCAGCTAATGCCCCCGGAGGAATGTCAATGCAATTGCTAAATGAATAAATCAACGCACAGTCACACATTTGCATGGACATGTGAGTGATGCACTACGTCGTTCTTTTCCTCCTTTAGTAGAAATCAAAATGGTTCAAAAATGAAGATTCATACAAAAATGTCCCCTTTCATGGAATTACACCCGCTACTGCTTGCCTTTATAGAAAAGCACAAACAAAAGCCAAATAATTCTGTGCAGTGTGTCCAAGTCCTCACTCTAATTTATTGGATGTTAGGATGCATGAATATTGAGTAACATTTGTGTGACTTTGCATGTGTGAGTATGTGTATTTGCGTTCCAGAGATGACATGTACCTTGACAGCAGGTGTGACTCCATCCTCAGTAGTGCTCTGCCCATTCTGTGAAGAGAGCAGATGTGAGAAACAGTCAGAGTATGACAGTGCATATATCATGTATGTGTGTGTGTATGTACAGATGGAAGACACAGAAAGAGTGGGGGGAAGATACAAGAGAATATTTGCAAGACTGTGTGGGTGGCAACAGTCCACTGCATCCAGCACTTTGCTCCTCTGCTGGCAAACCTAATAATCTAGGGCTGACACATAAATACACATCGTCTATCCGCTCCCCAGTAGGTAAGTCTCGCAGACAAGGGTAATCATTGTTATTTGTAAAACAATGGCTCGCTAAAGGCTATTTGGAAAATCACCATATTGTTCATGTGGCAGATGTGGGTGGCTAATTTAAAATATATACTAGAATTTCAGTCACATTACATGATTAGATGTGTGTATCATTCTGTTGCACACAACGGTAGAACAATAATGAGGATTCTATGCAGAGGAAAGAGGGGATACCTGTGATGTAATAAAGAAAAGTTAGGATCACTTGCCATTGCTTATGTAAAGTCTACAGAGGAGCAATCAGTAAGATTGGTTGTGAAGCTGACACTTGGCATTTATACATTTATAGAGGACTTCACTGTGTCAGGATCACAGTACTTTACATTTTGGACATAAATTATATAAATGGATATACCCCGGGCCATTTAGCTCGAGAGTTTGCTTCCCTGTCAAATGTGTTCTAACTCAGATGAAAACAAGAGAGAGAAACAAGTCCTGGGTCCATCTCAAACACATAATGTAAATCGAATAAGATTATTGGTTGAGTGTGACAAATTATTACTTAGACTAATATTTGTTACTTATTTATATATTTTCTGAGTTTGTGCTAAGTTTTTGCAGAGCATTTGATGGGTCTCATTTGATGTGGTATTTAAAACTCTAAAAAATAATAGTGAAAAAATAAATCCATGCAGCAGATGACAAGATATTCTGACCTTTAATCCCTGGTGTGGGTCAAACTCCAAAAACACAGAATCATAAACATCCCACAATGCAACAAAGTAGTGTCTACAGAGCCACATAAGACTGCTGTATAATTTATTTGTTTTGTTTTAATGATGTATAGCGTTATACCTCTGAAACATGTGAAAATAAATCCATGATGATAACTGACCCACGTCCAATGATCAAGGAAACACTCCTGGGTCCAGAGTCAAGCATTCTGGCCAAGTGTGAGAACACCCTAAATAACTACACCACAGCGTTTTCCGCTTTCGGCTTTGTTTTTCCCAAACAGAGGGGCGCCCTTGAGGTTGTTCACTTCCTCCATGCCCTCTTCCTTCTTCCTCTTCCTTTAGACTGCACAAACTATGACAGGCAGTCAACACAATGACAAGCAGTGGCTTTAACTATCAAACATTTAACAGAAAGGGTAATGCAGTGCAAGACATGAAGGAAGCAAAGGCAGCGACAAGAGTGCGGCTTTGCTAAGCTCTCGTATACTGAAAGGAGAAAAAAAAAAAAAAAAAAAGACCTTCTGAACAGAAATAAAACAGACTGTGGACCTAATTTACTGTCGCTGTTATACCTCACAATACCTTCTGAGCTTAGAGACTGGAGGCATTTGGCAACTGGATGTACTTCCTTTTTCCCTGCTTTGAGCAATAACCAACAGCTATAAATTGAATGGGTGTTACAACCGTGGGCATTTTACAGACCAGCAGTTCATCTGGTTGGAGTTCAATCATCTACTCAAGGGAGGCAATTTAATCTAGCCAAACCGTGCCAGTCATAACAGCTGTAACGTGAGGTGACAGGAGAAATGGAAACAATTAAGCGGCCAATTGCAGTTCTAAGTCAAGCACAGTGTTTTAGTGGTCATTTTTTATTTTTTTTTTTTTTTTTTTTTTTTTGAAGGAAAACCTTGAGGAAGTGCAGTTTGTGTTATAACGGGCTTTGCAGACACATTTTTATCTCAAAGTGAAATCTTCCCACTTCACTCCACGTTCTGGCTCTTCCCTTCCTTTAACTACCTCACATGCCATCCGTGAGGTGTGTGTGGTGGGCTTTGTTCAACCCAGTATGCTGAAGACTAGTGGTGGGAATCCTCCAACTGTCTGCGTTTCTGTGTGTGTGGTCAACAATGCCTTCCCAACGTTGCTGCTCAACAGTTTTCAACCCTCATTAGCTTTGCATGGCTGATCCAAGTGGCCCAGTTAATGGTGCTTTCTCTCCCCTGGGCTTCCTCAATGAGAGAACAGGCACGCACACACACACACACACACACAGCCACATGAATATGCTCAAAGACGGTAAAAAACAAACATGATTAAGTAAAGATTGCAAAAGTGCTGGAAACATAATGTGCACAAACACATATAGAGAAACTATAGGAAATACACATGAGATCACTAGAAGGAATTTACAGGCCACAAGCATGCTGTAAACTGATTTACAGAGCAGCCTATTAAGCCTGCCAGAGCCAGAACTTTTAATTTCTCACAGGACTCCTGTATGATTAGGCAGAGTTAACAATCTCAGAGCACGGAGGCTGTGTGCTTGATAGATCCTTGTTTTAACAGCGTGATTAGAGCAGCGCTGTCCTGTAACTAGGCAACTAAAAAAATAAATACAATAAGCATTTCTTTTGTCTGAGCCTTTGATCCTATCCGGGTAAATGTCTTGTAATCTCTCCTGCAAGTATTGACAACAGGTCACATTACTACTGTTGCGTTTTGGTCAATGCCAGAAAATGGACAATAGCTATTTCTAGCTATGGATATGGAGCTGGGATTTTTTAAAATATGTGCCAAAAGGCTCCTTCATAACATAGGAAACCTTGGTTTTTACTTATAGTTCAAAAGAATTAGGGACTCCCTTTTTCACCTATCAAGCAAAGGGTTTTGTTATCACATGCCCACCCAGCCCTGCTTCACTCCCACAGCCCTGCTCAGGTGTTCAACAGGTCACACCCAGATTAGTACGTGCTTGCACTCTACCACACAAAGCAAATAACAAATGTGAACTGAACTTGAGAATGCACACACTCACACAAGTACTCAAAAGTGCACTGCTGACCACGCCTGGCTTGCAAACATGGCACACATTCCGTATGTTAACCCTACTTTCTCCTCCACATGGCCCCGTTACGTAAGAACTGAATGTCTATGTAACTCCCCACCATCTAGGCTTGTTTGATCCTGCATTTTAAGTCTGAGCTTGTGAAGTCTTTCTTTAGATATACTCTTACTTGTAAGTTTGGTTCTGTCTCATCACCTCTATTGAAGAAATGGATTTCCACTCTCATTCTTAAACGTGAGTAGAGTTTAAAATACTTTCTGGCTCAATGAGTGGATTTGAGTCCAGCTGCTGGCCAAGAACCAATTTCATCCAGAGCAGGAACTGAATTTCAGACAGGAGTTCAGGTTGTAAAAGAAGATGGCAAGTGCAGGTCAAAGCAAAGAAAAGAAAGGCTGGCAGCTAAAATAATGCACTTAAGAATGAGTACTGAGAAAAGAATTGCAATGAAACAATTGTGAAGATAGGTCACCAAACAAACCATTTTGAACAAAACACAGGTTTGAACAAAATAATCCACATTTTCAGCTATAAATGAAAAGGAAAAAAGAAGCAAGGATCTAAGGACTCAAAGGAGTCCCATCTCAAATTGACTTTTTGGAATTTTTGTTAACATGAGTTTTAAGAACCCAAATATCACAAGACTCCTGGACCTCTGACACTCCGGAAACCAGTTGTATTTTAGCACCCCTGCTTTAAGCTATAGTGACCATAATGATCAAGCACTATTGTTTTCTAATGTTTCATGGTTTCAAGATCACCTCTAAGAATCAATGAAATAATATCATATATCATAAATATCAGAAGTTTCAGGGTTGGCAGTGGAGGAATTCTTCGTTAAGAATTAAAGAGCTTTTTCTGTAGAGGAATTCTGCAATAGCAAAACATTGACAAAAGCATGACTCGGATCTTTTCGAGGACCTCCACTAATCTAGTAATGGCAGGTGGTGTTGACTCAACTGGCACAGGACGGGGATGATTTCTTTTGTTTAAGTGTCTTTATCAGAGATGATTCACTGAGAAGTTTATTCATAACAGACCTGGTTTGGTGATGAATAAAAAGGCTCAATCAAATATATACTTTGAAATAGCTCTATTTGCACATTTCTTGAGTGCTTGCTTTGCCACTAGCTTCGAGCACAAAAGCGAATAAATCTGATTTCCATTCATGACACCTTCCAAACACAAGCACTCACATAATGAGTGTTGGGGAAACAACTGCCGTATCATAACAACTCACTTAGTGTTGAAATCTGTGCAGATGAGTACAGTAAAGTGTTTGTGATACATTTCTAGTCCTTTCAGCCTTCATTTTTCCAAAATCAGCCAAAAGTCTGTCCCATCTGTCTACATGATGACATGTACATGCCTCCCGATTGACTCTCCCAACATGTTCGCTGGCATGGCCTCCAGTCTCACTCGCTCTTTCTGCTCAATCAATCTGAGCCCTGAGCGGTCTCGCTCTGCCATCAGGAACCAAAGTGTGCAGCTGGCTGGTAGGTTGGTGACAGAGATAAATGGAAAAGATCCCACTCTGACTGACAGTGACTGGTGCGATCAAATCAATTACAGTTACTGGATGGGGGGGGGGGGGGGGGGGGGGGCAATGCTGACGTGAGAACAAAAATGATTTATCCTAACAATATATACAAAAAAAGGTACATGCTGGTATTTACACACGCTCAATTAATTTTTAGCAATGATCACACACATTTGTTTATGAAAGACCATTACACATACCAAAGGCAGGGTATTTTTACAGTATGAAACTTAGCACTCTTCACAGGCCCGGCACTACCATCTGTTCAGCTGTGACATGCTACTCAGCCAACTCATATGCTGCAGAATTCTGTAAATAGTGAGTCAGGATGAAAGTGCTTCTTTCTGCATTGTTCGCAAAAATTAACTGTAACTGGATGCGTACATTAGAAAATGTCTACTTCCGCAACATTTCTGTTACATTTCATAGCTTAACGAGTCAAGACTCATTACCCTGTCTTTCATCAGTTAGGCCTCAAGTTTAATGAGCAAACTCAGGTTCTAAGAATAAGCATTTTTTTTCCCACTGAATTCTTGCAAATTATTTCCTCAGCTTCATCAAATCAGAGAGGCTATCTAGGCCGAGAGATGGAGAAATGAGCCTCATTTATAAATCAGACTAATCTTGCGTTGAGCTGAGTGAGGACACTGTGCAATATTGTGCGCAGAGCTATTCATCAGTGAGATCAGTCACATAAAACACAAGTATCACAGGCCCCGCTTCACCTGATCAATTGTCTGTCTAATTCAAAATAGGTTTTTTTCTTGCAGCTAGACGACCCAACAAGTATCACATTACAAACCGGGGAAACAGTGAGTGAATTTTTTAAAACAAATTCACCCTAATGTTATACAGGTTGCTTCCATGCAGCGAGTGTCTGCTTATCATCAACACAATGGGACGGATGCATATTCATTAAGCGACCAGTCTGTTCAAGAGACAGTTGAAGAGTTCATGAATAATGATGCTACATCAGGATAATAGGAGTCTCGCCAACTCTGTCTCTCTCTCCCTCTGTCTCTCTCTTTTCTCTTTTCAGAGAAAAACTGTAAAACATTCCATCTTTATGAGAGTCCGTGCTCACCCATGTCATCATCTACCTGCTCTGTATTAATCAGACGCTGCTCACAAGGCAGTTTAATTTAAACTCTGCTACAGAGTGAGACTGGCAGCAGAAGTATAATCAAACTGTAACAAATTAGCAAGACTACATTAAAAAAAACAAAAAACCTCAAACTCAAGGTTTTACATTATTAAATTCTAAAAGTACCACTTAGTTTAATGGTCCACATGAGGCCAACTAGATTGTGCCTACTCTTAATTTGTGATGCCATGTGTGAAAAGGCATTACACTGTGCAGGTGAGAGCAGTGACAGTGAGGATCAGTCAGTACATTTCCCTTCAGATCACAGGTCTTCTCACTGGCGGTGAGCTTTGAAATGGGGTTTCACAAGAGCTTCAGTGGTAGATGAGAAAGTGAAGGATTTCTATATGTATCTCACATGAATAGGTAATAATGGACATTTTCATATTGAGTGCCAATCATAGCCTATAAATGACACACGATTGCCTGCAAAGAGGTTTCTGTGTGGAATATAAATCACTGTACATACACATACATTATGAATTATGCAGCTTACTCACCCAGAGCTATGCATAGGTTATGTTCAGTTTGAAATAACTTTTTCTAGAGAGTAGTGAACTGAACTGGCTGTTCCTTGTGCGCCATTTTACCTGAACCAAACCAAATGACATTTAAAAAAAAAAAAAAAGAAACCTGATCAAACAATGCATGCAAACACAGCCTCGACGTTATGATTTCACCTCTCATTACCTCCGTTTCCAGCTGCACCAGTTCCATCGTGGGCCATGGCTCTGCGATCTGAGCAAGAGGCATTTTTGCAGGATTTTCAAGTACGAATTCAGTCTCTCTCCTCTGAAGACTGCGTCGGTGCTCCTGTCAAGTGCAGTTCACCTGGAAGCTCCTTGCTCAGGTGCAAAGTCCAGGTGGAGAAGATTGATCAGCACTTTGCTCTCTAAGAATAAGAAAGATGTAATCCTTCTTTGATTTGACTCCGGCGGCTTCTGGCCACTTGTGCGTAATTGTTGAAAGTGATAATCCAGCTGAGAACACCATGAACAAGCCCTCTTGTCCTAGGGAAGAGGAGGGTGGGGTTGGGGGGTGGGGGTCTTGGGGTGGGAAAAGAACCCAACAGTGTGATCCTCTAACAGGACTGTGCAGGAGTCTGATGCCAAATGAAGGAATGAGCCAGAGTCCGAGCTGTCTGTGCCATCGACGCGTCTTCCTCCCTTAAGTGCTTGTGTTTTTCTTCCTTTTCTCCTGGTTCCCAGCAGTGCTCGGTGTGGTTCTGTAGTAAGAGCAAGGATACCCAACTCGGGCTGTTATTGGCAGAACCCTGCAGGATTCCCAGCCCCCTTTCTGCGCCTGTTCCGCCCAGGTCTGATCGTGCCATCATCCGGCGCAGAGATGAACTGCAAATACGTAATGCAGACTGGATCCAGTGATTCATGAGCCTTTCTTTGATGCTTTTGGTGCAGCAGGTGCATCAGAGGGTTATTGGATCCTCTGCGTTCAAAGAAAAGACCTGTCGATCAAATGCATGAATGCATGGATGAATGGCAGTCGTGGAGAGCACACTGTGTGGCTGTATGATGTGTACTGTAAACCTGATGGCAACAGATGGAATTGCAGTGTGCAGCTGACTTTTCATGTCAGCTTTTCCCAACATTACTATATAGTTCAATTTTCTGAAACTATATTTAGTGCACAGAGCCTTAGATACACATCACCACTTCCTCTAGGTCTGAAAACAAAGCATTACATCACATGGATAACACCATACACACCAATACAGATTAATAGAGGTTGGCATTTTGGTCGTGACCAGTGCTGTTTGATTCTGTCCGGACATTACATTGATGAGGAGAGCTTTTCATTGACAACAGCTCTTGTAATATCAGTGATATTATACAACCCTCCACCCTGCAACGCTTCATTCACTGCCGAGTGGATTTTGCTCTTGGCCAGCTTTGGTTACTATTGGCAACTGGAGAGCATCAAACCTCCTTCCTTCCATGGATGGATTGTATCTATTTTTTTTAATTCAAATTAAGATAAAAAAAGACATTTCATTAAAACAAAAATGTCAAAATGAATAGGTATGATTGTGCCTTTCTTTGAACTGTACCTGCATAGTGCTGCTGCTGTTGCTGCATTGATGATGTCTATTTATCAGGCCAAATTTCATTCACCAGTCTGAGTTTTGGGACAGGTTAAACACACAGATCTGAACTGGAGAGGGGAACATTTTCTTTTTTAATGTAATTGCATGTTCTTGGCTCACCTTTTGGACTTTGCATCCAAGCAGTTCACATGCAACATTGGGTGTCTTCAATCCAGAAAAAAACATGAATTCATTCATGCTTCAAGCTATTCATACATTCGTTTCTTTGGATGATTTGCCAGTAGTTCTGCACATATATACAATGTTTACATGATCCATCATTTAGTGATGCAACAGATGTATATTAATGCCTGTTTGTTGGCACCTTTTCCTCCACATTTCCACACACCAGGGAGAAGGAAGTCAATGGAAAGAGAGACGTTTTAAAGTCAATGTATGGATAATTTATTTTCTGACAAATCCATACCACCGAATGGTTTGGAGGTTAAGCTTAGTACACACAGAGGGGGAGGGTTATCCATCACACTCACATTGTATGGTATATTCAAAGGCACTGCCCTCCCAAAGCTCACATTAACCCATCGATTCATCTCCATGATGGATGAGCAGTTGCAAAGGGAAAACCTGTATTGGTGTTTGAGTGCAGCCGTGCGACAGACCATGAGGGTTAATTTTTCATCTTTCATCCTCTTTTCTTTCATTCTTCCCCTTTTCCATTATGTACAGGATGTCTGCTCTCTAATAGCTCACTGTTTATAGCTCCTCCAGCGTGATATGATACATTTCATACCTACGGTTTGATCCTTTGGTGAAAGGAATAAAGATCATTCATGGGAACAAATGAAAAGAAGATGATCCATAACGGCTAGAAGCCATCCCAGCAGGCCTGGGTGGACAGCTCTTTTTAAAAGTGATGCTTTCCAAAAAAAGCAATACATTGGTCGATATAGTAGCCAGAAGGAACCAGCTCAGAAAGTGCATTGATATTGAATGACATGTTGACGTATATCTGTTAGATGTGAGGTCCGTTGGTATTCTGACTGCAGGGAATCTCTTCTTTAAATCATGATGCTCCAGTGACATCACAGGTGACAGCGATGACTCAGAGGTGTCTCCCACCCAGCGACAGAGACTCGGGGGATACCCTTCCCCCACACCTTCGGCTAGACAAGAAGCATCATGGGTAATATGACTCAGTCCATCTTGCAGGGCATGTGCAGTGGAGCAAACCTCCACCCTGAATTGTTGTTGAATTGTCGCAGGAGCAAAGTGTGCAGAGCTGTGACTAAATAGTGGGAAGATTTGGTCCCCAGCCGACAGACTGCAATTTAGATAAACCGGTGCAAAGATGACACTGCTGTGTAACTTCATATTCAGTTTGAGTTGAAAGCACAGGGGTGGAGGAAACGGAGAGCGATGTTGAATACCCAGGTGAAACAATGAATCATACAATATATCATCCCCTCTTCCCTCTAATAAACACAGCAGGAAACAGTGCTATCAAAATGGAAATGCATGCATACTCAAGTTGTGAAGTGGCAGCCGGTTCTGAGACAGCATATCGAAATTCATCTGTTCATTTATTACTGCTGCTTTTCTCTGATGTATTGCTTTTCTTTTACTTTATCAGCCTTTGCCACACTGCCATGTATATTTTCCATCCATGCAAATTAGTGCAGCTTTGTTTCTTTAGTTTGTCTGTCTTTCTTTTATCTCTGCCTCTGATTTTACTCCATTTGTTTCTGCCTTTCAAATGTGATACATAATAGTAATAGCATCATTTTCTTATTTACTGCACTTTCTAAATTGGGTGAAATCAATTTCAAACTCCCTGACTGTCTGACAACTGTAGGCCCATCTTTATGGGGATGCCTCTGAGAATCTGTTTGTGTGTGTATGTTGGAAATACCTTACATGTTGCTGACAATCTTTGAACAAGTGTTTGATAATGATTCTGTTTATTGTTCATTTCTTACTCTCCATTTCAAGGATTAGAACCTACTACATCTGAAGTGTATTAGATATAGTTGATGCATCGAGCAAACTGTTTAGTTAATCCAAGGGATTACTTTGTTGATGCAACACAGGAGCCACAAATTTAATCCACTTAAAGACAAAAACATCCCAGCATTAAAGCCCAACACAAAACATACCCCATCTACAGTAGAGATAAATGCAGCAAGCAAAGACTAACGGAGATGGTATTTTCAGTTACAGTAAATGTGATCTTAGTATAGTTCATTTCAGTTCAAATGTTCATGTTCTGGGTGTGTCAGGTTCCCACAACATTGTTTTCAGACCTTTAATAAAAATTCCTTCTTGGTTGAGTTCAATGAGCTCATGTCTGCAGTGCAAGTATCGTTGCCATCAGAGGGGCTGCAGTACAGAACAATTTAATTAGCTGCTCAATGGTGGAGCAAAGGCATTTATCAAATCTCTGCTGACTGACTATGGCAGGAGAAGATGGCATTGTATGATTCAAAATTGGCTTGGTGCCATATAGAGATGATGGACAGATAGCGTTATCGTACTTCAAACATCAGTGGAATGATCATTTGTCACAGAAGAAGCTGACAGGACAGTGGGGTTGCAGATGGACTGGGAGGGGAATATTGATTGGTAATAAATAAATAGAAAGGGGAGATAGTGATAGTTGATAGTTTTACACAATTCTCCTTTGTTGCTTAAGTACAATCTTGTTTATTTTTGTTGTCAAAACTACTATTTGTAGTAACAGCTCCCAAATCATAACAGATTATGTTGACTACATAATCTTATGACTGTAAAGGGTGCACTGTCAAGCAAATGCAGCATGTTGAGGCTTGAATTTGTATTTCTGGTATTTGGGCTGGGCAACAAACGCAGATCAAGTACAAGTTCTTAACAGAAAACCAACTCTGAGACCAAGTTCAGCACAAAAAAGCTAAAGAAACGTATCATTGTGTATTTCACTGACAAAATGGATCAAGCCATTGTAAAGCTCAATGTAAACATTCAAGTCAATAAGTACATGAGCAGAAAGAAAAACAGCAGCAGAAAACTTGTATTAACAAAATGCCACATAAAGTGCTGCTATCACTGGAAAACAAAAACACTGCACTAGACTGGACAAGAGCATTACATTACATTACATTACATTACATTATATTATATTACATTACATTACATTACATTCATTTAGCAGACATTACATTACATTACATTATATTACATTACATTACATTACATTACATTACATTACATTACATTTTATCCAAAGCGACTTACAGGAAGTGTATTCAACATAGGTATTCAAGAGAACTACTAGTCACCAGAAGTCATAAGTGCATCTCCTTTCTTAAACAAGCATCTTAAAGCATAAACCAGAGCAAAAGTATAGTGCAGAGGCAAATTACTACGAAAACAATAATTGCAACAGACTAATACGAATACAATAAGTGCTACAAACTACTACGAATAGGATAAGTGCAGAGCATGGGGTAGTGCTGGAGACCTTGAGTATGAATGGGCAAGAATATTCCAATCCATTGGTTTTCCATTATAAGATCAGTCTTGATTTGTCAGACTAGTGAACTGATGTCTTACATTCAAGCTCAGTTATTTTCCCTCCAGCAGAAAACCTCTTGAGTCAGCAGAAGATCAATAGTGATGCAGTCAGAATTCATAATGACAAAAACCCTTTTTCCACTGTTCAGTAAATTTCCTGTTTCATTTTTTACTTACAAATACACTTATCAATGATGGTGGAATGACTTAAGGTGTATACAATAAGCAGCATTTCCTATCATTGAAGCAAATACAAACTTGGAGGTTATGTGACATGAACACGTCTTGTGACACATTTCAGGACTAGATTTTTGTATGTAGATTTTCTCTGTTGGCATAAAGCAAACATACCTTACGCATGGGAACACCGTACCATTTTGATGGCTGACATATAAATCTGACTTTGCCTCTTCCTTTTTCCCTTTCTCTTGGTTCAAAGAGAATAACAGCAGGGGGTGCCAGATATCGGAGGGCAGCTCTTTCATTACAGCCTTTTCATCAGGCGTTGCCCTTTCCATGTAGGGAAACATTCAACTGCAGATTTGTTGGGAACTGTTGTGCAATGTATACTATGAGACATTAACAATAACTTCAAAGTGTAGCTCCGCTAGCTCGCAGCATAGATTAATTCACTGAATCCATGAAGGTGCAAGACTCAATGAAAGTCTCATAAGCACAAATGTAGCAAAACGCTTCTTCAAAGGAGTTGAAAAGTAGCATTTTGATCGACTACACGTGTGACTCATAGCCTCCTTTAAGAGTAAAGGCATAATATTGAATTCTATGGAGGTAATCATTCAACAAAGTAGGAACTTTGTACCCCAAAGCCAACAATTGCTTGGCTTATTCTGTAGTGCCTATGGAGAATAATAAACAATAAGCGGAAAGATTGTTCCCCAAGAAACCATAAACGTAAGTGAATACCCACAAAAATACAATATCATATATGAATAGTTCTCTCTTTTTTTAAAAAAACAGTTTCTGTGTATGTGTGTTATGGGTTAATCATTAATGAATAATAACTCCAGTAGCATGCTTTTGATATAATCATTGATACTGTAAATAATTCAGCAAGGAGGAATGTTCCCATGCTGTAAAAACATTGGACATTTATAAAATATTGATTAAGCTATATATATAACTGTGTGCTGTTTTAGAGCCCACAAGTCAACACAGTTCAAAGGATAAAATAGGAAACATTTCCGGGAAAAGTCCCAGGAGAGCAGACTTGGAAAAGAGGATTAGGTATGCTGGTCTGCAGAACAACTCATTTACCCCCCTAAGTCCCCGCTAAAGGAAACTCAAAAATTGCATCAGAAATTGTTTCTTTCTTATCTTGAAGAAAATCACAATTTTGTAGAGTATCTTTCTCAGTTTCTTACTAGTCGCACTAGAGTGGAATCACATGCAGCGTTGAGAGTGACCTCAGGGTTAATGGGGACCTTCTTTGTCTACACTTGTTTAAGAAAGGAGATGCACTTATGACTTCTGGTGACTAGTAGTTCTCTTGAATACCTATGTTGAATACACTTCCTGTAAGTCTCTTTGGATAAAAGCGTCTGCTAAATGACTGTAATGTAATGTAATGTAGTTTATATATCCTTTATAGATATAGTGCAAACAAGAGACATAGTAGAAAAAACAAACAAGTATTTTAAACAAGTAAGTAAGAAAAAAAACCACAATAACTAAGAGAAAAATCTTATAAATACAGAGAATAATTATAGTTATGGTATTGCACCCTGAGCCTTCCGCTTAGCACTTATTGTATTCCTATTAGTTTGTTTCTATACTTTTGCTCTGGTTTATGCTTTAAGATGCTTGTTTAAGAAAGGAGATGCACTTATGACTTCTGGTGACTAGTAGTTCTCTTGAATACCTATGTTGAATACACTTATTGTAAGTCTCTTTGGATAAAAGCGTCTGCTAAATGACTGTAATGTAATGTAATGTAATGTAATGTAATGTACACTGTCACTAACATATCATTATTACAGGGTTATTGCATTGGATTACATTAAACTGTGCAGGTGCAAGTGTTGCTGCTATTGTATCCGCCTCAAACTGCCTTAGCCACGTGATTGTACATTAAAGTAAAACTATGAAGGAAGTTGTGAAGCCTTAAAGCTGCAGCACCTTTCTTTCTTTCTCTGCAGGTAAGGAGGAGGAGGAGGAGGAGGTGGGGGTTAGGAGGGAGGGGTCCTTGCTCCAGGTCGAGCCTGACAGCTGCTCACCATTGGCTGACAGCAGGGGGACTCTCTTACCTGTACCTGGGAGAAGGAGTGCCGTTCCTCATCGTCAGGATCCACTTTTCTTTCCTCGAGCAGCCCATTGAGGTAGAAGTCAACCAGGACGGCTTGGATCTGAACCAGCGACTGCAGCAGGACTCCGAGCATGGAGCCTATCACGTCGTGGAGCGAGGAGAGAGTCAGCGAGTGGCTCCAAGGTGAGGAACAGATTGAGCCTTGATCTTCTTCTATTCCTTCTTCTTTTTCTTTTTTTTTCACGCCTTGATCTCTTAACAGCTACTTTGGCTCGGACGGTAAAGTCAGAAATAGAGGCGTCACGCAAATCCTCTTGGAAGTGAAAGGTGGAGGTGGAGGTGGAGGTGGAATGAGGAAGAGGCCTGTGCTGAGAGAGAGAAGCCACAAAGGTGTTGTTTTGATCGGTGTCAGCAGCTCAGGTGTACCTGGACTCTTCCAGATAGGACATGTTGCATTCACTGGTCTGATGATTTATGTTTTCTGTAGCCCAGAGGTTTGTATTCAGAGAGTATTGCCCACTCAGCCGTACACTATGTGGATTAATGCTCTCTTATGCTGTGTATGTTTGATAGGAGAACTGTGTTAATGTTATTACTGCTGGGAATATTGGTTAGCTATTAGTGCAAAAAAGTTTTGAGGTACTTGTATTTGAGTACTTCAACTTCAATTTAATGCTACTTTATACTTTTACTCGGAATTTCAGAGGGTAATATTGTACTTTGTACCCACTGCCTTTGTTCAACGGCTATCATAACTTGTTAATGTGCAGATTAAGATTTCACCCGCAAAACACATGATAAATGTATAAAATATGATGCACGCTTACAGATCAAAGTGTCCAATAATATTGTGAAATAGTTAAGATTAGTTCCACTTGGACCAACTAAAAAATGAAAGCCCCACTTTCATAGTAATACATCCATGATAATGATCCAATAATATAACCAACAGGGGCCATTATGCATAATCAAGTTATTCTACTTTTGATACTTTAAGTTAATTTGGTTGCTTATACTTTATTTGAGTAAAATTATGAATTTAGGATTAGTACTAGGAGTATTTTTACTTAAGAAAACAATTTGAATACTCCTTCAACCACTGCCTTTTACATGTAATAACACATGTAATTGTGTACATTTTTGCTTTGTTTTTGTAGTGGATTTCACTTCAAAACTTGCACAGTTAAGATAAATTACATTCACATTATGATATCATCAATGACACCATCATCAAATGGTATATTAACAATTTTACTACAAAGTAAATTCTATAAATCACTAAGACACATTTGTACTGTTTTCGGAGCAGAAGTCTCTTTGCATTCTGTTATTCTGCCTCTGTTAGTCCATGCTCCCTCTGCATGTCTGTACCTGTACACACATGTGACTCTATGACTATGTGTTGCCATTTATACTTGTGCACTGCATGTAGTTAAAGCCCTGAGTGAATGTGCTTTTGTGTCCTGCTGCCAGGTCTGGATGCCCCCCTGCATCAGTACCCGGTCCCTGAGTGGCATTTGTCTGGTCTGGATTTGCTCCAGCTGACGTGTCAAGACCTGGAAAAGTTGGGAGTACATAAGATCGGACACCAAGAGCTCATACTTGACGCTGTCGAGAAACTCTGCTCTCTGGTGAGGGACGAAGCGGAAACATGTGTGTTTGTGTACAGTATGTGTCCATAGCAGCTCTCTGTGTTTCCAAGGCTGTTTGCCGTGTATGTTGTTGTGCACTAGATAATTGCTGAGCAGTCACCCTCCTGTCTTTCTCTGGTTTCGTTCCGATATTAGAGCACAGAGGTGTATTTTTTCCACCATCACACAATTTTTAGACTCTGCTCTTGTTTGCACAGTGCAGGCAGCAGTTGTTGGACAACCTTTTTACAATTCAAGACAGAATACACATCTGCTTTTATTGCCGTAAAAGTCCTGCTTCACATTCAGAGCCTATAGCAACATGCAGCAGGTTTGAGTTCATTGCTTCACTCTGCCCTGCACTTTTATATAAAACCCCCCTCGTAAAGCATTATCATAGTAAAATAGTTACTTTGTTTTTCCAACTAACATCAAAGGACTCGTCATGCTTCAATGCAACCAAAGCAGAATACAATGCTTGCACTTAATAATTTACATGCAAATTTCAGGAAAAGTTTGTTTTGGTCTGAAAGAAAACACGCTCTTCTTGGATCCTTTATCCTGTTTTTTCTGCTACCTAATTAATTTTCCTCCCTGTTCAATTTTGAGAGGGAGTTTAAGGACACTTTAATAATCTTGTTGGTGTGTGTGGGGGTGTTGGTGTGTTTCCAGAACGGCTTTCGTGTCATTGGGCAGACTAATTGGTTAGGACAGTATCAGGCAATGTTCCAGCCCTGGTGCTGTAACAGGCTGTGACATTAGGCTTAAGCACAGGCTGCGTAAACGGCTTGTTGTCAAATTGTTTAAGTAACTGTTATTACAAACAGAAATAGTCCTTAACAGTTAAACCCAAAGTCTTTATGAATGAGTATGTGAATACTGTAGGAAAAGCTTCACATAAGTGAAATTGTTTAACATAAAACAAGATTAGAACCTATACACACAGATGTACAGTTTAAATATTGAGGACAGTGTGTATACGTGTGTGTGTGCATCTCTTCCTCTCTGTCTTGATGCTCCGTGAAGCGCTAACACTGCGCTCATTCATAATAACACCCATCACATGCTCACATGGAGCAGACCAAACACATTCAAGTACACGGTTACATAATTAGCAAATACAATGTCAGCAAGGCCATGAATTATGTATGTGCACTTGATGATGGAGGATTGTTGTGGCTGGTTGATGTGCAGCAACAAAGCCTGACCTGTTCGAACCTCTTGAACATCAATGACTGTGTCCCGACAATAACCTGCTTCTTCTTCAGTGGTTATCAAGAGTCACGTCTCCCGCCGCTGGGCAGGAAACTGCGATGATGGGCGTAATTCGCCCGTCATCACAGTTCTGTTTATTTTATCCCTTACTGCATGTTTGAGATAATCGCTTTACATAATTTGTATTGTGTTATTATATTGAGTATTAGCCTATCTTCATCGAAATGGGATGGACAAAATATTAGAAACTCACTCAATGCAACAATACTGCAGCCAGTTTTTGGATATTGAGCTAAAAAATCCATGCTATGATGACACTATAGGGTATACAAACTGTTTATATAATGCGGTATATTTTCTTTTAATATCTTTGGGTGTATGCCGCTATTGTAGTCAGTGTTGCAAGTCAGTTGTTTTACCTTGATTCATCAGATATTGGCTGGCTTAGACAAAACCAAATGTTGCTGTATGTTTTACAATAACGTAACTATCACAATATCCATATCATGACATAAGATAGCATATACTGTTATAGTTGATTTTATCCGCATCTCTACCTTTATGTCATGACAATTTCTTTCTAGCTGTTATGTAGCTGGATACTTTTTCACATATCACCGACCAGCATTGTCTTTTTTCAACATGCCCAAATTTAGACGTTCCTCAAAAATGAATACATTCATCTAAGAAGAAGGAACAACACTAATGTCTCCAACAACAGTAGTCCAGAAGGCTTTACATCAAGAAGTACATTAAGGAGCATGGCTTTCACTGTGTATTAAGAAGAAAAAAGTGCTGTCTTGCTCTTAATTTAATATATATTTAAACTAGTATCATGATTGCTTCCTCACCCGCTTGCAAAACCCATAGTTGAAATGGCATTGTGATGTGATTTCTAAAGCAGTTTTGGGGCATTTCATGACTTTATTCAAAAGTTGACATCAGAGAGTTTACAGGAAACCATGGGAGAGAGAAAGGGGGATTGCATGCAGCATAGACCTCCAGTCAGAGTTAAAACAGGGATATAGCAATCACAATATGTGAAATGTGTCTAAACAATTGACCCCTGCATTCTGTTAAGTGTTGGAAAAGGGGACGCAATGCATTAAACATCACAGATTATGTATTACAATGTGGGAGTATTTGGAATACACATTTAACCTAGTAAGTTGTGTGTGTGTGTGTGTGTGTGTGTTTTGTGTGTGTGTGTGTGTGTGTGTGTGTGTGTGTGTGTGTGTGTGTGTGTGTGTGTGTGTGTGTGTGTGTGTGTGTGTGTGTGTGTGTGTGTGTGTGTGTGTGTGTGTGTGTGTGCTCTCCAGACGTACGGTATAGGTGGTGAGAGCCTACGCGGTCTGACAGAGAAGTTGCGTGCCGTTGCCCACTCCCTTCAGATGGGCATCCAGGGCCGATGGCGCCTCAACAACTACAATGGAGGCATCACCACCAAGCTGCCTGCTGTCATTCTGCAGTTTGTAGTGGAGCTCATCACCTCTGCCAAAGGACTCTTCTCTTTGCTCAACAGGTTTGTAAAGAGGGAGTTATCTAACCGTTATATATAAGTACTTGACATTCTATTTTATTCTGCAGTTATTTTTTACTCGGAAAATGTTCTCTGCTGCGTGTTGTAAAAATAGTCGTGGCTGTTGTTTTTGTT
This sequence comes from Anoplopoma fimbria, assembly GCF_027596085.1. Lineage (NCBI taxonomy): Eukaryota > Metazoa > Chordata > Actinopteri > Perciformes > Anoplopomatidae > Anoplopoma > Anoplopoma fimbria. The sequence goes on along the minus strand of NC_072463.1, from coordinate 23,565,570 downwards.
GCTGTAGGTTTTATGTAAAAAGGGGGGGCTGTGGGTTAAATCAATTAGAACCTTTATATGGAAATGTTTTGGTGTATGCATTGACTGTTTACCTTTTGTCCCTTGTTAAGAAACATGATACCTATTCCTTAAAAGCTCCCCTCCCCACTGTTTGCTCTTTTTCATTTTCTCTTTGTGTGATTTTCTAAGATCCTTAATTTGGCTTTGTTTCTTTTAATTACAAGTGTGAAATGAAATCACTGTACCTACCTAGTAAATCCTCCCAGTCTGTATCTAGACTTACTTGACATAGTAATCCTTGTTTTGCCAGGTATCAGTTTTCCCAGCTCAGTGGATACACCAACACCAAGAACATATTCAACTACTGCAGAGAGCTCGGAGACATTGTCCACAAGGTTGGTTCCTTTATGGTTTTAAGCATTTAGATGCATAAAAATATTGTGTGACTTATAATTACAAGTATACTGTTATAATCTGTCCATCAAATGGCTGCCTTTTGCAATGGAATTACACTCTTTCATGCAAACTGAATGGCTGGTTAATTGCACTTTACTGCACATATGTTCATGAAAACATGAGGTTTCTTTTATCTTAAGAGGAACCACACAATAATAGCCATGTTTATAGTCGTGTTGTCATGCACACTAAACGTCCAAAGAGGAACTACAACCTGTTGTGTGATTTCTTCTTTAAAATCAACCCCCCAAAATGCAGCAAAAAAAAACTCCCTGATCCTCAGCTTAGCCTGAGTAATGAATCCTTTATCTTTACATTCCTGGCATATTTGGAGGCATCTGTACCTTGAAGAAACTTAGGTTTGACGGATCGCCAAAGAGGAGGGCTGGACTTTGTTAGTGTTTACTCCATCATGGTAGTTCGACATGTGTGAAAGAAATGGGAGGAGAAGGAATATTCATAACTGGATGAAAAGAGGGTGAAAAAGTGTTTACAAGGTAGTTGAAGCAACAGGCCTGGATATGTTGTAGTGCCAAGGGAAGGGAGGGAGGGAGGGGGTAGGGAAGGGCAGAACAGGAAGCAAAGGGGAAGGCAGAGAAAGAAGGAGGAGACTAAAGGAGGGATTGCACCGACTGTTAAATGACTACTGACTCCTCTGGGAGTGCATGTCTCTGAATGAACAGTAGAGAGCAACAGGCAGAGACACTCTATTAACTCTGAAAGGACGCTGTAGTGACATTAGAGATAAACATCCCCACAGCAGAGAAGAAGACAAAAAGAAGATAGAGCTACAGAGAAAGCAACAGAATGGGAGATAATTAGAGAGAGGTAAGGAGGCAGTCAGAGGTGCAGAGGAGCTGTGGGAGAAAGAGGAGGCTCAGTATTAAGAGGAGTTTATATATAGCCCTCTATAGCCAGCTTTGGACGCCGGCCCAGCACGACAGGTACAGTTCTCACCTCTTTGATTGGATAATTCCCTACCAGGTGATGCTTCTTTTGCTGCTCTTGCACTGCTTAAAATGGCTCAAGCGGCAGCCTACATGTCTACGCCACTCAGTGTGTTTTTAGCTTGTTTGATATAAGTCAAAGTTGAAAATCTTATTTATATTCTGGAAAGCTCTGTTTTCTTTAAGCGGTTGTTAATAATGCAGGAGGTCATTCAAATATCATTTGATATCTAAACCCACCAGACACGGTGGGTTTGAACCAGATTTAGCATGTGATAAATGAGAGTTGTATTCTCCGTGTTGGTGTATAGTAACAGTGACATTATTCTTATGGACCAGAGGGGAAGGAAGGAAGTATTGGTTTCAGAGATTTATTGAGCTTGTTGACATTGATAGGATGTTTTTGTGACTATGCAGTGAATCAGATCTGGGCCTGCTGGCTATTCTTTTCATTTATTGTCAGCTTGGCACTTAGTGAGTGGTTAGTAAGTTAAAACCCTCACTGCTTTTATCGTCGGTCCCTCACAAAAGTTTGATCATCGTTTGGTCATGTCTGGCCATTGTTGCTCAATTCCTGTTTTTGAACCTTGGTGGGGACTTCTGTGTTCGTGTGTGCAGGTGTTTTAAAGTTAAGAACAACTGTTTAGTGGTCTTGTACCGAGAGCACTTTTTGTAGTCTTTTTTAGGCTCACGTCGACTAGTTTTTGGGTTGCCAATCATGGAATATAAAACAGTTAGGCCTATTTCACCCAAATAAGTGTACATATTTTAAATAACCACACAGTAGCTGATTCCATTCATAGCATAGTACCTGGTATGGCAGGGGCTGTGATGTGACAACTGTTTATCTAGACGAAAAATTACATTTGATATTATGTCAGTTCAACTGTCATCATAGCCTTATAAACCATAGAATGTAGGTCAGAAGTGGACAAAGTAGACGTTTGATATGTGGACTGCCGTTTTGTTTGGCTTTTGACTTTTAGCCGTTTTGATGAACTGAAAACCTACTGTGAAAGTGTTAAAGTTCTAAGATAAAACCTCGGACCACTCCCAGACCAGACAACGCCATGGTAGCAACCTGTTAATCACAAGGTAGCCACGCCTTATGGCATACCCTGCTTTATCGTCTATTTTACTCTAAATGGGACCATCATTTACTAAATAAACATCATGCTGTATTGAAGAAGACTTGAAACTAGCGATTGAGAGCATAAACTCATTACAATTCTTATTGAGGTACTAAATCAAGATAGAAGTAGTAGAAGTAGTCATTTTTTCATAGACTTACAATCTATACTCTGCTATACAATCTGACTTTTTTTTGCAACCAGTGGAGTTGCCCATTGATGGCTATTAAAAGAACAAAAGTTTAGGGCTCTTTAGCATTGGCTTCACTTTAAGACCCGGGGGTTGTCACAGGTTATAAACCTGCAGGCACAAGCCCAGTAACAGGCTTTGTAAAAAAACACTTTCATGTACTATACAACTGAATTAAATAACATAAGCTTATGTGTGTGGCCAGACAACCGATACCATCAACAGTGTAAGCATTGACCATTGCTTACTGACAGACGAGCATGGTCATGGCCTCTTAAAATGTTGAGGCTGATGTCATGCCCTCCCTTCTTGGGATGTTTTTGACGTGCTGTCAGGAGACTGCGGCTTCATCATGACGTCCTTTTCTGGGCAACTGCTTCCACAGAAGCTACGCCACATCCTTCACGCCAAAGAAAGGACTCTTATTTCCTGTGTGTCTGTGTGTGTTCTTGCACCCTGAGGGCGGTCAAGGTTAGTAGTCAGCTGGTGTTTTTGGGATCCCACAGTAGAGTTGTCTAGTCAGAGTTTCGCAGTACACACACACTCAATCCGCTTTGAACCAGCCAAGCAGCAAGCAAAGTCCAGGAGAAAGAGACAGGGAGAAAACAGGGTTCTCTGAACCGTGAACTTGAACATGAGAGCAAATATGAATTTGGAGGCAATACACAAAGGTATGTGAGTTTAACAGTGACTCTAAAAAAAGAAAAGGAAAACTTTTATGTTGCAAAATCTAACCTTTGAAAGCGTCTTTGACTTAATAACCATCACCTGAAAATATAACCACATGCTAATTAATATTTAACTTACACTTGAATAACAAGGAGCTACTGAGACAAATCTTTGAAAAGGGCACTTGCTGGTTATGTAATGCTTTTTGTTGACCAAAAAGATATCGTCATAGAAAACAACATACTGAAAGCGGCTCTATTGTTGATCAACAGGCAATTATCAACCTCTCTCTGCTATTTGAGGACTTGCTTTAAGCTCAGGAGGAAATAATAAGAGGCGAGAATAGATGGGCGAGAATACCAAAGAGGGGTGTACTAAAAATGAACACTATAAAATAAGAAAAAGGCCTCACCTACGTGAGCTGTCAGAAGTGAATGACTATAACTTATTATTTATGGTGCTGATAAGAAATAGAGGACAAGAGAAATCCAGTGCTGAGAGATGTAATAAAAGGCAAAGTGGAGTACATGGACAGGATAGTAAGGTTTGGATGGAAAGATAAGGAGCAGGTGTAAAAGAGATCTAAACTAGTTATGTCTCCCAGTCTTTTTATAGCACATCTGTGACCTGGTGGCAAATAGGAAATAGCCACCAGGGCAAGTGGAAGCATGTAAATATACACACAGAGATAGACAGAAGATGACTCTAATCATCAGAGTTATTGCATCTTTGTGTGACAGTTTGAGCCTTTTTGTACATGTGTGTCCATGCATGACTGTGTGCATTCTTGTTGCCTTTTTCAGAGTGTTACACCCACATAATAGCTTGTCTTTGTTTCCTAGACAACTATAGGGAGAGAACAGCTTTCAGGCACAGAAAGCTGCTGTGAAGTTAGCTCACCGCCTGATAAAGCCACACAGCAGCCTTGACAACACATCACAACACAAAACCCTTCTTCTTGTTAGCTGAAGTAGATGCATGTTACTTTTTGACATGTTTACTCTGATTTTCTATAATGATAAATTAATCTAAGTGCAGAACATTCTGCATGGGATTGTCTGCCATGTATTGATGGTCCGCAGTACAGCTATGGCTAATATGTAACTAGTGTAGCTACAATGAAGTGGAATAAAAGGTCATTTTGAATGTTGGTCTGTGGTATGAAGTTTTGTTCTGTTGTTTGGGCACAGAGCGGCTCAAAAAGGTCCATATGATAAAAGTATTTTTCTCGATGGTACTGCTGGAAGTGGCATATATTTTGCTGGTGCCCAAGCTGTGTGGGGTTGAGTATGATGAATTACTTTTGACCCCTTGTTCAGCTTTAATTGATGGTTGATCTCTACAGTAACTCCACTGTCTGATGTGACAGTTTATACATCTTGTATTGCAAAACCTGAGGGGTTCCTTTAAAAATAGGAGCAGTTGTTTTCTGATGAAGTACTTTAGATAATGTCTTATTGAGAGAGAAATGAATAGAAGGGAGTGTGAACATGCTGGAGGCTGTCAGGCACTAAACATGTCCGACCCACAGCTTCTCTTCTCACGAGTTTGTCTCCTTTCTCCTCCTTTTTGTGTCTCTGCCTCAGCAATGAAACACTGTGACCTACATGTACCGGCATCATTTGCTTCATATGTGACATATGCTTCATGTCCATGTGAGTGTGCACAGCAATTATAATTGTATATGCACTTTAAAACTCATGGAAATGGAGCAACATATATACAACATATTATGTCATACTTTTAGATGTTTTGGGTCACTTTTTTCTGTGAAATAGCTTCAATCAAATCAGCGAGTGAATTATTTGCATGCATTTGTGGTTGCAAGCATGTGCAGTGTGTCATTTCCTGTTATAAAGAAATGCAGAACAGGTGCTGTTGTAAGGAAGCCTCCAGTGACGCTTTTCCATATCAAACAGCAGCAGAGGGGTGGATGTTGCCGTAGTTTTACCTTATGTGTAAAAAAGAAATGGTGAGATGCTGGAAAGGAAGAGGTTTTTCTAAAGAAGCGAAAGCAGAAATGATGGTTTGTGGTAGGAGGTGGCAGCCAGATTTAAGCTCAACTAATATTACCACTACCATCACTGCGGACTAGCTTGCTTTACAGTTAAACAACATTCATTTTTATTTCCCTAATTTGTGAACTATATGAAGGATTGCCATGAAATTTTCTACAGACATTCATTGTCCTCAATAGAATGAAGCCCGCTGACTTGATGATCCTCTGACATTTACATGCATCTAAATGTGTCAACAACTATGCTGACGCACTAGAATAAGACGATGACTATTACACATTATATCTGCTAAATATCAGCATGTTGGCATAGTCATAGTGAGCATGTCAGCATGCGGATGTTAGCATTTAGCTCAAAGCTTTACTGTGACTTAGCACAGCCAGAAATAGCTTCCAGCATGGCTTTAGGCTCTTTCTTGTGATTGCCTTAAGTTTCTACTGGTAGGCTATTACGTGGCACAAACTCCTCTTAGTGGCTAAAATTAACTTTGGGTTGTGCACCAACAAGGATTCATTTTAAACCCAATTAGATAGTGGTTTCTTTAAAACAAAAACAAAATTTAGTTTTTACCATAAACCTAGACTAAATTGAATTATGTTGAACCAAAACTTTAAACTCCAATTTAAAATGTGATCTAGCATTTACTTGAAACTTACGCTTGAGGAGTTTTACATTATTTTTTTGGATTGAGTTAGCCAAGTAATCAAGTCTGTTTTTTATAGTTTATTTAATAGTTCCTAACAGCATGCAGATTCAAGTTGGCAAGCATCATATTGATTAAACTTTTGGTTTAAACTTGGTGTAAACTTACTAAACAGCGATTCGTTTTTTAATTGAGCAACAGAGCTCTGCTTTATTTTAAATGTGGATTTACTTATTTTAAACCTAGTTTTGCTTAACTCTGATAATAAGTAGTCTAAGATTAAATTGATCCTTTTTGGTGCAACTAGCCTAAATCTTTTTCAGATGCATTCACCCAGGTCTGTTTGCACTGATAACATGATGTTTGTAATTAGCAGATGGCTCTGAACAAGGTTAAAGCTTTAGCTCCATCGATTTTATAATTCTGAACTGTAATGATCATGTTCTGTTGTAAATATTTGTTTGGAATGCATTTATTTATTTTTATGCTTTGAATGAAGCCCTAACTAACTAGCTAGCTAATTAACTGACTAAGTTACTGTAGCATACAGCCAGCGTGCCAGAACCAGACTACATTGCTCGAGTAGGTATTAAGACAAAGGATCTGACCAGCTTTAGGTGTTACCTTTGGTGGTTTGTTGTGGACTAAATCAATATATCACATGTCCTGCATCTCTCAACTATCAACACTCAAACACAACAAACAAACTGACCAGCGGTCATGACAGCAACTCGCCCAGTCATACCCCCCCTGCAGCCGTGTGTCACAGCCTTTAATTAGCCCAGAAACCAAGCCGTGCTCCCTGTTGATCCCTTGTTACATTTCACAGGGATTAGTCTCCCTTTTCAGTCCTTTAAGTAACTCATCACATCATGAGGCGTTGCAAATTAGAGTAAGCAGTGATGGTATGTGGCATTAGTCTATTCAGTTTCTGTGCCGTATAAACGTCATCTTCCTTCATTCAACGCCTCCCCTCATTTCCAAGTCATAGTCAAGCCTGTAGGATCATTGTCAACACCTTCCTCCCAACCACAGATTAAGCAGTTTAGTTCTACTGATACTAGTAATTGTGACACTGTACACTGAATTCCTGTGGCGTACACAGCTGTGTGCTTGTGGGGATTAGTGTGAGCCCTTGGGTTAAGTGGACATTCCACAAAAATTGATTACCCACCTGCTGTACTGGAAATGTTTTTTATTTTTATTTTGTATTTTCTGTTTTATTTTATTTATTTATACTTGAGCACTGCTGTGATAAAAGTCAGTTAAATACCATTAAATGTCTGGAGTAGGGCTTCACATTTATCAAAATTTGATGATTTTACCATTTTAATATAAATATTGTAGTGCTGCGGAGATGTCCTAACATATACATCATATTCTACAGACTTCTACAAAACATCTGTGTTTGGTGCAGATGCCCGATAAAATTCTATGTTTTTTAGTAAAATTTAAATAAGGTGTGAAATAATGTTGCGAATCATATTTCAATTGCCATGCCTGTCAAAATGATCACAATTCGATTTAAAAAAAAAAATAATTCAGCCCAGCCTGGAGTCATGTCTCTCTTGCCTCTAAATGCCTTTGGTCTTTCCCTTCCTGACTCAAGCTGTGAAGAGGAAATAGGACATGAGTTTTGAGTCAGATTGTCCTATTTCCACAAATCAATTACAGCATTGTAAAGGCTGCTGTGGTGTCATTTTGGTACACTGTTTGGATGCAACTCATGTCAATTTGTTTCATCCATTCAACAGGATACCACTGTCTATGAAAAGGAAAAGGACATCATATCTGTAGTAAGTAATTGTCAAATGTTCCCTACTCTAGTATAAGACATTTTAGTTTCCTTCTATTTTGTTAATAATTGAATGAGATATTCTTGATAGTAAAGAGTGGTTTGTTTCACGCTCCAGGGCCGTCAGTTGGTGTCAGTGTGTGATGAGATCCTGGATTCCAGTCCTGAGGGTCTTCTTAGCCACACCGCTCAGCTCGAGACTGTCGACCTAGTGCCTGTGTCACCTGGTGATCAGCTGGTAAGACCTACTTGATCTTAAGAGCTCTTTGTCTTTATTAAATGTAGAACCAATAAAAGGGTATATTATTAAATTGAGTAGATGGAAATTCAATTTACAATATTAAATTCCAGCGCTTTTACTGTCCTATATATTTTCAAAATGTGGTCAGGAAGTCTGCATTTGTTTTGTTTCACTTCAATGCACTACAAATGTTATTAATTTAATAACGAATTACTATTGGTTCAATATTATTATCTCCATATAAAGTGTTCAATCATAATAGTCATACTATAATTGCAAGGAATTATTTGGAATTAAAAAAAAATATTATTACTGTGGGCCACAGGCTGCTGACGCAAAAGCTTTAATAAGAGTGATATGAAGATGTTTAAGAAACCGTGATTTCAGCTGTGTTTATCTATTTTTTAACTCTTTATGCTTTTTCTTCACTTGACTGGTCACCCCTGGATGTTTTTGTTTGTTTTGTTCTTCTCATTCTGCAGCATCTTAACATCTCATTGTTACCATCATTTATGTTATCATCAATTCTCTCACCATTATGTTTCTCTCGCTCTCTCTGTCATTTTCCGTATGAATTTACTGCTTTCACTGCCTGCAGTTTCCCATCATCATGTGGTTCAACACATCACCTCTTCCATTAAACTCAAGCTTCTGCATGTACCCTGTTCTATTTGTATTATTCTCTCAAAAACAACTTTCTCTTCTCTTCTTTTACAGCCTTCAGTCGGTACAAACGGTACAACAATTATAGATCTATTCTTTGCCTGGTTTCTACATAATCTAGTGTGCTGTTCATTTATTTCTAAGTACACATTTGTCCAATTTCCTTCCCCTTTGTGTATTAAGCCCATTAGGGAAAAATCTTACATGTTAGTTGGTAATAGCAGTCTAGTCTCCTTGTGCTCACTCATTCGCTTGATCTGCCTTCCTAATCATCTCCAGTGTGTCGTAAAAAGCTGATTTTCTAGCTCCACTTCAGCTCTTCTGATGCTGTAGTCATCAGGCAAACATGTTGTTTGTGTACATGGACGCGTATCTGTGTTTGTCTCCAGGTGGCTACAGCTATAGAAATTGATTGGAGCACATCAGAGATATGGAGGTCTTTCCTCTTAATGACGGAAAGTAACGGGAACTAGAGACAGAAAGGAAGAAGTGAGAGGACGAAAGAATGTCATTCATTGAATTTAAAATACATAACATACATTGTCTTGATTGATAAAATATATAAGTGAAAGCCTGCTTTTTCCCCTTTTCAGTTTCCCTAAATTTAAAATGATTCCAGGTACAAAGGAGAAGGTGGAGAGAAAGAGAAGATATGCAAATTCAATTTTAAGCATTCACATGAGTTTCACATTTGAGTTTTTTTAGCTTTTGAAATGCTGTGATATACAGTAAGGCATCCAACTAGAGCCAGTAAAGCAAGGAAAACCTGGATATTACCTGCAAATGAATTGATGGAGCAGTCGCTGCTCTTTTCAGTTAAAACTTTGAATCCCCTCATGTTTCTGTTACCATGTGATACTTATTGATTATGTGATCTGGGCTTTCTGGGGTGTGATTAGTTGGCTCTAATCCCTACACCCAGTATGACTCAAAATAAGCAATCAATCAAGGCCGGCTGAGGGGTAATTACAGGATGAACCATCCATCCATCTGGAGGCAGACATCAATATCTCCACAGACTCCATCAGTGATGACAGAAACAAGATAGAGCAATGTTTATGTGTCCACTATGGTGAAACATTTTGGTTCAGTGATGTGAAAAATGTGCATTTTGTATTGCAAAGTTGCTAATATGCAGGTTTATCATCCTGTAACTTTCTTATCTTAACGTATCTATCTAATGTATCTTTCTATTTCTCTTCCTCTTAGGGGATTGAGATAACGTCCACTGGCTACAGTAACCACTACGTGACTGGAACTGCTGTTGAGGTCAGGCTCTCTCATTAACTTTCACTTATGACTCTCATCACCCACTCATCCAAACAGGGTCAAACATGTCTGTGCTGTTGACCAATCCTGAAGAGCAGCGTGACTCAGACCTCTGCTCCTCTTGAACTCCAGACCAAAACGTTAACTTTAACTATGGTTTGTCTCTTTGCACTGTGAAAATTAGGCCTGGGTTTACATCCGAAAGAGTTTCACAAGGTTTAATTTCTGAACCCGTTCTGTCTTGTTAAAAGTGTGCTTACCTGCCGAAGTGTAACAGGTAACAAGCTGTGACTCTGGATCAGTTTTTACTGCGTATTTTCTGTTGGATTCATGTGTGGTGTTGAAGCAGGGCTCTGGACGAAGCAGAAATCCCCTTGGTAGTACTTTCGTGACATTTTATTTTTAGCTGTTGGCTTATCTTTCATTTGAGCCACTGCTCTGAAGTTGAAAACAATATGAGCTCTTGTGCTGCAAATACGTTGCATTTATAACTTAAAATGAAATCTATGAATACTTACTTGAGGCTGATTGGTCCAAATGCTTCTGACTGCATGTAAACAAAGAAACATCTTGCAGTTGCAGTTTTGCAGTTTTTCAATCTATCTGATAAATAAGCCCTTGTGCCTAAAAAAAGAGTTAAAACATATCGAAATGCACAAAACAGTACTTTACAAAAACATAGAATCTCTGCTCACTCATTGCAAATCACAGTGGATAAGACCAGAATTTGTCTCTCAAGAGTAAAATTAGCAAAAGTTACACTGAACAATATGTGGCTGGATTTTCTTTATTATGAGTTCTTATCTCTGTTCTTTGTTTCTCCTTTTTCAGCCTTCATCGGATGCCTATTTGAAGATCTTGGCTGGTGATGAAGTGATCCAAGTCAATGACCAGATAGTGGTGAGTGTTACAATATGAACAGAATGTGATCAAAAGCCTGCATATATGTTGCACTGTTCCGTTGCACTGTATGTGAGTAAACCTCTCAGTCTTGAGCTTTATGTAACAGAGACAAACCTCTGTACGTTCGTGTTTCTGTGTCCGAAACAATAACCCTCGAGGTGGAATAATCATCCGTTTTGCTCCATCAGGTGGGCTGGAGCAGAGCTAACCTTGTGAAAAAGCTTCGAGAGAATCCCAATGGAGTGACTCTGGTCCTGAAGAAGATTCCTGGGGTAGCACAACGCAGAAACACAGTCCAGCTCTCCTCCACACAGGTCAGGGATCATTGAAGTCCTCCTCCACTCACATCATCACTCTGTCAATTCTTTGTACCTTTCTGATTTACAAAGGAAACTGTGTTCAGTGGTAGTATAACCCAGGAACGTTGGTTTTGATATATTAAGGGTCCTCAGAGGATGATAGTCATCAAGTGTCCCTTGACCAACTCTTTGGTCCATGATGAGGTGTCTTAAAAACTAAAGGGTTGATTCCATTAACATTGCTGTAGCTATATTTTTGGTCTCAACAGGAAAAAACACACACAAGAAATATCAAAATCTCATGTGAAGATTGCGTTGATCGCAAGAATGTTTCTGCATAAATATCTAAAACGTTTCCTTAGAAGAAATACAGAATGTTCAGTATTTGCTCCATCCCATTTATCATATCTTGATTTTTATTGAACTGTTTGAATCATTACATCATCCATGTGTCACACACAGTATCTCCACCATCCCATTTCGACAGAAGATTAGAGAAATATGCATATCATCACTGTATATCAGTGTGAACAATGACTCATGATGGGCCACACAGGGACTTAAACATTTCTCAGGAATGACATTCTACTTGTTGCTCATACTTTGCCTGAGAATCTTGTGGGCTTGAAAAACTTGTGTGTGAAGCCAATAGAAGAAATCCCACACAAACAGTGTTATTGTTGCACACACACAATTTAGATTTTCGACCGTGTAGTTTCAGTTTAGGATAATTACACCCAGGGGTGAAAAATCAAGTCATATTTCAGAAACTGGATTATTTACACAGTTTATGTCACGGGAACCTGAAGCTTTCAATGAGAATCCCCTCATCCATTTCCATACACACTCACTCTCAGGAGTCACTATGGCGACTGTTCGTCTTCGAACCACAAAATAAATTACATACTGGGTCTGAGAGAAGCACACACACTTTGTGCATTTCAAAACCCCTTGTGACTACCATGTTAATCTCTGATCTTGCTGCAGCCGAAGGGTGAGAAAACACACATAAGGAGATTTGAATCAGCTCCCTATTGCCCTCTCTCGATGCCCTGTTCTTTGCGAGAGTTTCCCAGACTGTGTGTGTGTGTATGTGTGTGGGTTTGTGTTGTCGCCACAGAGTGAGGGGATGGAGACCTGAGGAAAAAGCTGCTATTGCAATCCACATGACATCCGCCTCCTTACCCTCTGCTAACCCCTAACTACACACACAGCTTAGTGAGCACACTCATACTTGTATTTCTGCTGATTTCTTTTCAGAAGGAGGAAGAAGAGAGATCAGAGGGGGAAGAGGACGAGGAGACTCAGAGGCACTCCATATTTGAGAGGGTAGCAGCGTCCGTCAGGTCCCTGTCTTTTAGGTGAGAGCATAATTAATTAGCTAATTATTATAAATATATATCTGTGTGGATCAGGTCATTGTTGGCAATACTGGATTTTAAAAGTTTTTTGTGAGAATCAACCCTCACTTCACACGAATTCACATGGACGGCTGGGTCAAGAGTGACATTGATGAGTGCAGAGCTTACCCAAAGTTGAACATTTGTAAGATCTCTGCAGCACGAAAAAATGCCAAACTTTCTGTTCAGCGCAAAATAGACGCTAAACACGTAATGCTGCCTCTGGAAAAAATAAACGCTTTGACCAAATACCTACCTGTGACTCGTGCTATTTTTAGAACCTGCTAGCGGGATACTTATTGCCTCTTTGTGGGCGACTGGGCGCAGACAGGCACTGTTTTGGCTACCCCTGATGTAAAAAACAAAAACTTTGAATTGAGAAACATTGAATGCTAACAGATTTTAACATGTTAAGAAGAAAATTCCGCAAGGTACCTTTAATTGTAAAACACCACACATGACCAGAATAGTTTTCAGCAGTCTTTTCAGAAGCAAATCATCTTGCCGTATCTGGGTCTGTCATCTAAAATACATTCAGTCTTGAACGGAAAGTGTCCTTTCCTTTATCTAACCAATGAAAAGAAAGACTGTTTAGAGGTGTGATAACTCTGCATCTCAGACCAGGTTGGACATACCAAGGATTTACTAGAGAAGAGCTGATCCTCCCACAAACCCTTTTGACCTCATTAATCTGCCAGCACCATGTAGGTTTGCAGTGAGGTCACACTGCAAATGCCATAAATCCCCCCATCAACAACCCACGGCTGACTGGAAATGAGAGAAGAGGAAGCGATGAGCAAAAAGATGAATAGATGAGGGAGGTTTGGAGAGATGAATAAAGACGCAAACAAGGGGGAGTACAAAAAGAAAAATGGGAGAAGGAAGGAAAAAGAGCAATGGAGAGGCAATTGGAGACAGTGAGAGCTGATGGGGAGCAGACGTACTCACACAAATGGATGGAGTAGGCGGGGGTGGTGCATTAAGGTTGTAAATATCTCTGTCACATCCTGATAAGCTACAACTCCACTCTTAGGTAATACAATTAAATAGAAACTTTAGACTACTGCCTAACAGTCATATTTCACCTCTTTAAAAGTCAAAATAGGTCATTTATACTGTCATAGCTTCTCAGAAGCACCTGAATGCACCACCAGTGAGTTGTTTCTATTGGTGTTGTGATCTGTTTCTATGTGTTTTCCATTACAGGAGAGCCGTTCACGGGCCAGTGGTCCAGCCTATGGGACAGGAGGAATCAGAGTTGTCCTCTGACAGGGAGGAGGAGGGGAGACTGACTCTCACTTCATATCAAAGCCAGCAGGGGGGGGCGTCACCACTGTCAGCCTCAGGTAGGAAACACAGAGGGAGCTCGGGCCTTCGGCAAGACAGCATCTGGTTTCAGTTGTTGAAGGAGGATTTTAGACGGAAACATATGAAAGAATAACTACCGCTTAAGGCCTCGAAATATATAAAAAAATGCTAAATGATGTAAAGATATATCGTCCTGAGACGTAACTGTAAGCAGTGTGGACTGTGGTCGGTGATGTTTATTTGCATTTTCTGGTAACGTTAAAAGGATTTCAAACTGTGACATCCCATAGAAGAGATGACATCAAATTACAAAAGTCTCGCTTAATGGAAAACCAGTCAGTTTAATGGATTTACCAGCACTTGTACCATGCACACTAATGAGATGTGTTGCCTAGATACAGTGATGGTTATGATGTTTTTTTAAATAGTTATACTGTGACTTCTCTGTCAAAACAAAGCTAGAATGTACACTGCTGGTTGATTACATTACATTACAGTCATTTAGCAGACGCTTTTATCCAAAGCGACTTACAGGAAGTGTATGATGAATGATGAACACATGTATATGTTTTTCTCAGGGTCCTTTGAGAGTTTGGAAAGTTCAAGGCTCTCCCCAAGACCAATACAAAACCGGTCTCCATCACCCAGGAGTCTATCTCCCTTTAGATCTGGGTCATTTAGAAGTCCTTCACCTCAGGGAGTCGACCAGGAAACAGCCAGCATCAGTTCCTGCCCTGAAATGGTGGGACAACCGGTGAGAGGAAAAAAACAAGACATGCAAACATTTTCTTTCAGACATTTGAAACATTTTTAACCCCACTGTTGATGTTGTTTAAACTACATTTGAGTTAAACACAGTTTACACGCAATAAATAAAACTCCATCGGTTTATTTTTTCAGGGCAATAAGGAAACTAAAAAGAGCTCGACAAAAGGTAAACATTTATGCTGTAATACTAACATGAATATGAGACAAAATAAGCCCTTGTTTAAGAGCAGAAGAGGGTATACACATGTTTTCTAAGTATGTACAGACTCATCTGTAGGACTGAAGACGGAATTAATTACAAATGCACATGATTCTGCTAACTTATTTCTCAAATGTTCTGTCATGTTCAGAAGAAAATAAAGGAATATTCAGAATTTGGAAAGGAAAATGTTTTTGGTGATCTCTGCTCTTCTTCCCCATTATTTTGTCCTCCCAGGAAAGACAACGGCTATGAGCCGGCGCCGCGTGTCCTGCCGCGAGCTGGGCCAGCCCGACTGCGACGGCTGGCTCTGGAAGAAGAGAAAGGAGAGCAGCGTCTTCATCGCCCAGAAATGGCAGCGCTTCTGGTTCGTCCTCAAGGGGCCTTGCCTTTATTGGTACACCAGCCAACAGGTGTGAATAAAACTATGAGATAACTTTATCTCTCCAGAACCAAATAAATGAGGTAGTACCATTGAAACACACAGCCTCAAAGACTATTTTAATAATGTTATTTTAGTTTATTATTGTATTATGGTTTAGACAATAGTATATACATTTTCTTTTCTTATGTATAACTTTATTGAATTGTTTGTTTGGATATGTTTTTTTGCAGGATGAGAAGGCAGAGGGTTTTGTCAATATGGCCAGCTACAACATAGAGAGTGCTGGAGAGCACAAGAGAAAATAGTAAGTATGAACTTAATGATAATATCACAGTGGCTTTCTAACATTTCATCCAGGAATATGTGAGGATGTACAGTTTGTTGATATTTTGTAACAGTGTTTTAATCTTTTAGTCGCCAATGTTTAGTTTTAAATACAAACTTTGTGGTCCCTGTGCAGAGTGGATGATTTAACTTGGCTTGCATAAACAACATACTGTATATGATGTACGACATACAGGAGTCTGTGCAAAATAAAACACATTTTCAAAATTACTGTTAGAGCAAAAGAGCCCGTTGTATCTGAATCTGAATTTATGGTGTCTTATCTCTTCAGACAAAAGAGATGGGCGACAGGAATTTATTTTACATGTGTTTGTGTCAGCATGACCTGTGTGTTTGAATTCCACTGTAATGAGAAACTTAATGTTTACGCCTCCTTCTCCCTTTGTTCTCTCTCCCTACAAGCGTGTTTCAAATGTGCCACCAGCGATTTCACAACTTCTTCTTTGCAGCTGACAATGTCACTGACATGAGCAAGTAAGTTGGATCGATAACATACTAAGGCCTTGTTCTGCCTGTATTTCTTCTCTTTCTTTCTCTTTTTCCAGAACCTAAACAAACGATGGGTTTAATAATGCATGTATAGCCTTCAGTGCTACAGTTCTTAAAAACGCAGCTGTATAATGGTAGACTAGGTGCTTTAGCTACAAAATACAATATTCATTCATTCTTTTTTTGATAACAGTGGTTTTTAATCATACTCTAACAGGTGCCGGTCTGCGCTGCCCCCTACAGTTAGCTGTTAAGGATTCTGTTGTTGTGTTTTTTAAAGTAATGGGCACTTGTTGAAATGTAAAGGTCATCCTGAACATTACTGAGGAATTAATTGTATTTGCTTTCTCTGTGTTGATATAGCTTGTTATCTTTCTTTCTTTAGGTGGATTAACTGTCTGATCACAGCCATACAGAAGCACAAGAAGTTTAACACAGGTCCAGATAGTGAAGAAGGTAGGCAAACAACATCCTTACATTTCAACTTAAATGCATATAAGATATGCACTTAAAATGTATTTAGTAGTTTCTCTCATCCTAAATGTCTTGCAATACCTTTGGTTCATATATTATCTATTTAACTTGACTTGCATTTTGGGATTTAAAAAAATAAAACTGATGCTTGATGAGGTGTACGGGTGCTGAAACTAAAATACTTGGCAAGATTGTGATTTTTTCTCCTCCATTGTTCAACATCAGGACACCTAAGTTGTACTGTGGCTATCATTAATTCATGGTTATGATGGTTTCGCCAGGCAGAGTTAACTGGCAACAAATTAAGAAGCATAATAACTGTTGCTATGGTTACCTGCAGTTTATTCAGTGATTTAAGTCAAGCCAGCAATTTAAAAATGATCAGGAAAGTTATATGCACACCAGATGTTTTTATATACCGTCATATACTGATATGAAGTCTCATGATAAAATCAATAATTATCAAATGTTTTTACTGATAGAATGTTACAGTGAGACTGAATCAGAAAGCGAGACATCACCTTCGACCCACAGAAGAAACAAGGTTGGTTCAGTTAGAGGTTTACACCTGCATAAACACACAACTCACACCATTTGGAGCTTCATTCAGATCATTTCCTTTTTCATTACTTGCCTCAGAAAGTGCAGTCCCACACCCTGCCTCGGCCCAAGCGGAAGACAAACGTGCCATTATCGAATCTTGTGACAGGGGGCAGCAAAGGACCAGGTATGTACTGAATAACTCTGTCTCAGCTCTTTGCTGTTTTTCTATTTTCTCTCTCAATGATCCATTACTTTAATCATGAAGACTGTATTCCCCTGACAGATGTTGTAATAATATGTGAGTGGAAAATGTATTTTAATCATGACATGTTGTTTTCCTGATTTGACCCTGTGAATGTTTAACCAAATCAACTGTTGGCAAATTATGTTCAACCAATCCCCACTGCTCTTTTTTGTATTTCATTCCATCTTTTTTATCATGTCTCTCCCTTTATCTTTATTTGCTCTTCGCTTTCTGTGTCTTCCTCCCTGTGAGAAGGAGGACCAGTGGATGAGATGGGCATGATGTTAAACAACATAAAGGAAGGAGGAGTCTCTCTGATCGGCCACGAGCAGCCGTTCACACACGACCACTTCAGGAAATCCTTCATTCGACGCAACAAGAACCCCATCATCAATGAGAAGGCGCACACGCTCCGAGCCCTGCAGAGCACTCTTAAGGTGAGCACCTGGCTCAAGTATCACTTCCCCTGTATGTCATATGACATACTGACATATAAAAATAACTGAATTGTACAAAAAGTTAGTTTTTTCTCAGACAAGTTTCATATTTGAACATATATGCACCGTCACTGAAACCCCCTTTTCCCGCTACAGGCCAAAGAGTTGGAGCTGCTGCAGATCAACAAGCTCTTAGGAGAGTCTGCTCTGTCATCTTCAAAGTATCGCCAGTGGAAGGAGCAGAACGAGGAACTAGTTCAGGAGATCGACAGACTATTCGCACTCAAGGCCTCCAAAGAAGCGGACAGCGCGGCCGTGCCGGACACGCCCACGGAGGCGGTTGCCTTGGAAACTGTGGCAACTGAGGAAACAGCCAGCGCAAAATCAAAAGGCGCATACAGACTGAGCCTCAGCGACGGGGAGCAGTTAGTGGATGCAGAGCCGTCTGATGTTCTTCTCGAGATCCCACAGGGTTCTCCAAGCGCTAGTCCAGTGTTAGAACTCTCTCTGGGATCGCTGCAGGATTCAATAAATGAACAGCTGAGTGAAATGATGGAGAGCGGAGAACCTGCTGAGAACTACTTCTACATTTAACGCTTGAACAGTCCCATCACTGCAAAGTTTCTGTGTTTGCTAGAATCCGTCAAATGGAAGACGTTTTTAATGCAACCTGATGACAGAGTTGCATTTCACCGTGTCCCCTCCTGACATTACGATTAGTCAGGGAAATGCATCAGTGCAGATTTAGACCTAGAATTGTTCACATCAACCAAATACGACAAGTTTACGAAAGAGAAAAGAACAATATGCCAAGTGTAAATCTCAGTTCAGTATGTATTTATTGGATTCTAAGGCCGTCTGGTTCTTCTAATGATAGAAAGTAGAACTTCTCTTAGAATTCAATGAGAATTTATAATATAAGTCATGCCTCGTGTAATGTGATATGTAAATACAGTTGTACTTTAAATACTGTATGTATTTGTTTATTGACGTTGCCTTAGTAAAAGGTATACATTTGAAATATTTTGCACAGAAAATTTGCCCCATGAACATTGTCGTAGCTGCTTGTTGTTTCAAGTTGGGTTTTTTAAGCATTCTTTCCATTGTGGAGGAAACTTCGTAGTTCTCCACATATATGGACACATGAACCATAAAATAGAACTGTATGACAGTTGTGTGTGTTCCTTATTGCCCAATGCCGCCATGAACACAGCAAGACAAGTACAGACTCCTCAATAACTGTAATATTGATCGGCTTAATAAAAAGGGAGCGTGATGATCACTGACATTTGTTGTGAAGTCCCTGTTTAAGACTGAAAAACCTATAAAGCAGATCACATTATTTGTATGCTTGTATTTTCCTTTTTGTGTGTGGTTTTCTATATGTGTAGGATTTAGTTGAGATAAAATATTATAAAACACATGCCTTTACATGAGTATGTCTAAGCCTGTATTTAATACATGAATCTGAGCATGTTAAGACTTTTTTTTTTTTTGTTTCTTTGTTTGTGACCCCTTGGCAAACTTTTTGGTGAATTTCAGTGAATAGATATAATGCAGAGATTGTTTCTTTACATTCTTCTTGCTCTTTTTTGATCACAAGGTAATGCTCATGGTAACACCGTACGGTAGCATACGGTCCGTAATACAGCAGTGACAGTGAAAGTCTAATCGAACAGTTGGTTGAAAAATAAAGAATATAAAGAATATGCTTGTTGCAATATATAGTATATATAAAGTTCTGTTGCAGCCTTAAGTTAAAATAATTTAAATCCATTTTCCCCTCATTAAATCTACAATCAATACCTCATAATGACAAAGCAAAAACTGAATTTTAAAAAGTATTTCAAATTTATTAAAAAGAAAATGTAATACGTATCACAATGTACAGGAAGTACAGGAAGCGTCCTGGTTATTCAAAACGTATTCCCTTTAGGAGTAGGCCTCTGTGCTCTTAGGAACCTTCAATACAGCCTGATTTTTGTTGCCTTCCCCAGATCTGTGCCTTAACACAATCCTCTCTCCGAGCTCTGCAGGCAGTTCCTTCTGACTCATGTCTTCGTTTTTGGTTTTTACTCTGCTATGCCTTTTCAGCTGTAAGACCTATAGTGTGTGCCCTTCCAAATCACATCCAATTAGTTGAATTTACCACAGGTGGACTCCAATCAAGGTGTAGAAACCTCTCAAAGATGATCAAGAGAAACAAGAGGCACCTGGGCTAAATGTCAAGTGTCATTTTTAATACATTTGCAAAAAATGTTACAAAAATCCTGTTTTCAATTCAATTTTCAAATCAATTTTGAAGATTTTAGCAAAAGGCTGCAACGCAACAAAATGTGAAAAAAGTGAGGGTCTGTATACTTTGTAATTGCAATGAACGTATAGTGTTACAGCACAGAGTGCATTTATTGATAGCATACTCATATAGGCAATTTATTAAATAAATAAAAAATGTACTTGCAAATTCGATTTTATTGTATCAGTGACTCCATTTTCCAAACTTATTTTAATGCCACTTCACTCACTGCTTACAGTTACTGTCCTTTGTTTTCTCAACCATGGTCAATTAGTGACTCAGGTTGGTGCCAAATTCAATATATTGAACTTCTGGTAAGTAGATGTTTCTCTTACAGTACTCGCTGAATGACGTTGTTTGCTGCTGACCGAAATAACTGCTCATCAGGTGGTGATCTGTTCACATAATGGCTCTCTTACTGCTAGTTCATTAGAGGGACTTCGCTATGCGTGGGCTGAGATGATCTCTGCCTCTCAGCTTTGTGTGGAAGCAGGGTCTTTAATTAAAGCTTTGTTCTATTGAAACATACCTTAATCTGTCTTTACTCTTAATTGCACAAATTAAAACAATAGTACTAGGATGCAGCACACAGTGAAACATTGCTGAAAGGTTTTATTGATTGCAAAATGCACCACCAAGTATGAACACACTGTGATAAGTTACATCTAGGAATAATTTACAAAGAAAAAACAACACCCTGTTGTTGTACATCCTCCTCAAACACTTTTCGTCTCCTCAGTGTTTG
The DNA here is from genome assembly GCF_027596085.1 of Anoplopoma fimbria. Taxonomy (NCBI): domain Eukaryota; kingdom Metazoa; phylum Chordata; class Actinopteri; order Perciformes; family Anoplopomatidae; genus Anoplopoma; species Anoplopoma fimbria. Next base: position 23,544,714 of record NC_072463.1, on the reverse strand, counting down.
TGTTATCAAGTCAATAATATCATATTCATGAAGATTTACCCTGCAGGCTGAGCAATTGGCAAATAAGTTATAATGTTCTTACATTACTGTGACTTCTAATTGCTTTCAGTGACTGAATTGAGAAAATATAAAAGCAAGATAGCATTTACTGAAAAAATTATAAAAGATAATTCTGTCCAATCCACAGAACAACATTTGCAAAGAAAACAAGATTTTCATCAATGTAAAACTAAGAAGTACAGATGAAATCTAGTTTTAATGAGTGTAATCTATATCGGGATCCAAGACGAGTTTGTTCAATTATCTTATTCAAAGCCCTAACATTATCTAAGCCACTTACAATTTATCACAAATATTTTACATTTCACAGTTTTGTTCGGACACAAAAACAGTACAAAAGCATGGCTACAATGTAAAAGGCAGCACAAAGAGACACTTCAGTCATGTTTCACTACATGTCGCAGTTAAAGGCAGCAGGAACTTGAGTTCTTTTCAACCATGTTGAACTTTTGTAACAATCTTTGTACTCTTTGATTCATCACTTTGTATTTTACACCCCAAAATTATAATTCTGTCTTTATGTCAAGATGCAATTTCTGTACATCCATCATGCTGATACCTGACAAGTCCATTAAGCAAGTAGTGGTAATGTCCTGTGGTTCACAGTTAATTTTCTCATCTTTACCCATGTTTTAAAGGGAAATTTCTGCGCGTTTTATGTGGATGTCCAATCAGTGATGATTGTAAATGTTGTCAATCGGAGCAATACGGAGTGTGCTATTGACCCAGAAATCAAAATTTGTGACTGCAAAATCAATTGTTCTTCCTGCATCCAGCGCCGTCATTTGACATGACAATGATGTAGTTTGTGGGCAGGAAGAACTACAGGCAGCCTGTGCTTTAGATGCCCCTCAAAATCATTTGCTTCTTGTGCAAAAAAGATAAAATGGTATCCCAAAAAACAAGTACAGAGGATGTAATTGACGAGGATGCATTTTACAGTGTTTTGGCTGACTCAGATATTCAGCCGTATTCATTCAAGCCAGAGTTAACGACAGGTGACTTTATGGCCGTTGGGGACCCTCCCAAACCTGAATGGTGAGAGAAAACACAGACTGGTTGTCGGTAGAGTTTCTCCTTTGGAGTAGAGCAGAGCCAGTCCTGTAGTCGGTGTGCTTGTATTACTCATATTGTTGGGACATAAATCTGGGGGGGGACTCGCCTTCCTTTTGTGGACAAAATACAAGTCCCCATAACATAAATCATTACAATTTAGGGTTAAGGCTTGGTTGAAGGTTAGGGTAAGGTTAGGTTTAGGTTAAGGTTAGAGTACGGATTAGGATTAAGCTGTGGATATAGTTAGGTTAAGTCAATGTAAGCGCTCACTATGATTTTTTAGCTTCAATTGACTACATTTACCATCCACACTGATTGGACATTCACATAAGAGTTGCTGAATTTTACCTTTAAAGTATTTTTAGTGTGAGGTTCACATTCTAACAGGTGACTTCATAGGCATCGCTGTCCGGCTGGTTGGTGATCTTGGGACATGAACGACATGCAGGGCAGACGGGTAGCTTTGGGCAGGAAGGGCAAGTCGGGTATCTTGGTCGTTTGAAGCTGAAGAGCAGAGCAGTGCCTCCCAGCATCTGTAAACATGAACCCAGCCACCCAAAGTAGAGCGAGCCGGCTGGATGCAGGCTGAGGTGGGGGAACCTGGGGTTACCGATCCCCTTACTTGGATCTTCCATCCCCAGTCTTGCAAGGTTGTGGGTGTACACCCCGAGTGCAGTCAGGCTCAGAAGCCCGGCCATCACCACCAGGAGTCCACCTGTAGCGGCTACACCTCTCAGAGGTATGTCTGTCCAACACCGGACCCCGATACACGCCAGTACAATGCCAGTGCCACACAAGAACAACGAGGTCAGGATCAAACCTTGTGCCAGGCGAACCCTCGGGTCTCTCCGATATGGACCTGCCACGGGCCAGCACTGTTTCAGCTCTGAGTGCTCCACCTGCAGGCAGCTCTCCCAAAGTCCATCAGAGCGCAGTAAGAGCAGCGACTCCACCGACCCGGACCTGACCCCCATCCAGTGACCTTTTCCTCCTGCCATGCCCAGACGCGCCTGTCCCTCTCTCCACTGAGGGGTGATGGCGGCAGTGAAGACAAGGACCAGTCCCAAAGGGGCAAAGACAATCCCGGTCACCATGGATGCTGAAGTGTGCATCATAAGTGGTGCAACTCCGATTCTCCACAAAATCTCTCAAGACTTATAACTTATTAGTCAAAATCAAACAGGCCAACCGCACATTTCCTGTGTCCAGCACTGAGAGTATTTTACAAAAGAAAGACGACAGTGGATGCTGCTTGTAATTATTCTGTGTCAGTTTCGAGGGACCCCTCAGAACAGTGTGTGGATCTGTTCAGAAAATATGTCTTCTGTTGTTTCTCAGTGTTCACATAGAACAACATCCAGTCACAAATGTCTCCTCTGACCAGACACTGCCGATCTTTGTCTGTAAAAAAACAAAGAACTTCAAACTTTGAATATTTTATTCACAAAAAGGTATAATTAAGCTATTAGCACAAATTAAAGGGAATCAGTACAGTGATAAGAACATAAGTTAAAAATAGAAATTCATCCATTACCTCTTTGTCAAAACTCTCCTCTCTTTTAGGTGCAGATCCTTCATTGTGACTGTCTGAGTGAAAGAGAAAGATTCAGTCAGAAAGTGGGGCGGTGCATGTCGGATCAAAGTGATGGAGAAGAGAGACGAAGAAGAGAGATGAAAAACAACAGAGGTGTGAAGTGGAGCGGAGACCAGCTCTCCAGCAGCTGGAGAAAGGAGAAAGGGGTTTGGCTTCACTGCTCCAGCGCTGGACAGGAAAAGACTGAACGGTCGATGTCTGTCTCTGTTGCTAGGATACGATAACCTGGGCAGTCTCAACGTGACAGTGTGTGTTACTTTATTCATCACAAAAGCTATTGGGACTCCTATCTGTACAAAACCTGATCGGCTGGTGCACTGGCTCGTAACAACTGTTGGCATTCTTGACTTCAGTCGTGAATGTGTGTGGTTTGTGTTTGTGTGTGTGTGTGTGTGTGCAGGAGGATATGTTGTTGTTTTCTCAAAGCTCGAGGATTGATGGCCAGCAATGACCTTGTAAGAATTCAGTCTGGTTGGTGATTATATCAGGCCAGTGTCTGAATGCAGATTGAGTCCATCTACAGTGTCTCGGTCCGGTAGATGAAAGACGGAAACAATGCCCTCTGGGGCGAAGACAAAACAACTGGAAGACGTGTGTGACTAATAAAGATTAACACACACACAGACAAACACAAGCACCCATAATCAGTTAACATCTTTGTCAAACAAACATGATGACGTCCTCGATGTGGGAAAAAACAATGGTGCTTTATTTTTCTCAACGGGCATTACACAAAACTTTCGTTTTAGATAAGAAAATAGCCAGATATGATGATGATGTATGAGGCCAACAATAAACAGTTTCTGAGTTTCCTTTGTTTTTTAATGTTGATTTAATCTTAAAACATAGCAATTATAAGCAAGACATACAATAGATAATCTTATTAATTTATCTCAGTCCTTAACTGGCAACAGGTGTGTATGGATGATGGTGGATAATGTTCATTTCTTAGCCAAAAACCAGCTTGTATTTGTTTTGGTGAGCTCTGGAGAGGATGCTCAGCCTACATTTATTATATGTGTTAATGGAACAATATTTTGCTTCTGGGAAAATGTCACTGGAGAGTTGTTGCTATTTAGAATGACTGATGACACTCATTAAGGTAAAGGGGAAATTACATTTTGAAAAGACAACTGAGTGGATATCAGTCTAAAAATAGACCGAAAAGATTTTACTGAACTATGCCAGAATGCACAAGAATGGAATATACCAGAATAAACTAGAATATTAAATAGAATAGAAATGTGCCGTGAGAATGTATGTCTGGATGTTGTATACATCTGTGAGTACAGTGTAATTTTATAAACACAGAGCTGTCGTCAAGTATCATCTGTGTCTAGAATTACAGTGTGTGTTAACACTGTAATTACAAACATGGCATCATTTCCTGCTCTGCTACCAGAATGTTTTTACATTGATGGGAAAGAGAGCAGATGACATATGAGGATCGGAGAACTGATCTGGCTGTCAGGACATCAACTGCTTCTCTGTTACATCTTATCACTAAGCAGAATTTTTTATTTGTTTGTACTGCTTATTTAAAAGCATTAACTTCACCAGATGCTGCATTTGTTTTGATGCCGAGATGGGATCATATGGATATGGCATGGGAACATCTGCAGAGAGGCACAACATCCAAGTGGCTTATTATGAATTGAAAATGATGGAAACACTGTAGGGTTATTAATAGCCCAAACACGTTCTCTCATGCAGGCACATTTCTAGTGAACGCAAACACACACAGAGTCTCAGAGCAGTCCACATAGTCTCAGTCACTTACCATTCAGGAGGGGTTGTTGGTATCTCACTGCAGATCTCTGACCGCCTCCCTGCTTTCATCTGCACGGCTCACGTTTCTCTCTCAGGCAGCAGATTGAGCGGACACCTCTTCGTTATTATTGCTCTCTCTTCCTTCTCATTAATCTTTGCTTCAGCAGTCTCCCCACCCGTCTCTGCCTCTGTTTGTCCTTGTGTCTGCGCCTGTTTTTGTCTGCTTTGCCTTGCTCAGCTCTGACCGTCTGCCTCTCTGTGTGTGTGTGTGTGTGTGTGTGTGTGTGTGTGTGTGTGTGTGTGTGTGTGTGTGTGTGTGTGTGTGTGTGTGTGTGTGTGTGTGTGTGTGTGTGTGTGTGTGTGTGTGTGTGTGTTTGCTCTCTCTTTGACTTGCTGAAGGATGTCTGTGTTATATCTAGGACAGGATTGCCTCCCTGCTGTTAGAGTCACCAAATAGGGAAAGCTTTTCTACTTCAATGCATGTGTGATGCCTATTTGGATCACACACACCTGCTAGAAAACTGGGAACGCAATTTGTAATGGTTTGTGTGTTCATCTACATATGACCCCCCTCCCCCCGTGATAAAACATGCATACAGTGGGGCAAAAACGTATTTAGTCAGCCACCAATTGCGCAAGTTCTCCCACTTAAAAAGATGAGAGACGCCTGTAATTTTCATCATAGGTACACTTCAACTATGAGAGACAGAATGGGGTAAAGAATCCAGGAAATCACATTGTAGGATTTTTAATGAATTAATTGGTAAATTCCTCGGTAAAATAAGTATTTGGTCACCTACAAACAAGCAAGATTTCTGGCTCTCACAGACCTGTAACTTCTTCTTTAAGAGGCTCCTCTGTCCTCCACTCGTTACCTGTATTAATGGCACCTGTTTGAACTTGTTATCAGTATAAAAGACACCTGTCCACAACCTCAAACAGTCACACTCCAAACTCCACTATGGCCAAGACCAAAGAGCTGTCAAAGGACACCAGAAACAAAATTGTAGACCTGCACCAGGCTGGGAAGACTGAATCTGCAATAGGTAAGCAGCTTGGTGTGACGAAATCAACTGTGGGAGCAATTATTAGAAAATGGAAGACATACAAGACCACTGATAATCTCCCTCGATCTGGGGCTCCACGCAAGATCTCACCCCGTGGGGCCAAAATGATCACAAGAGCGGTGAACAAAAATCCCAGAACCACACGGGGGGACCTAGTGAATGACCTGCAGAGAGCTGGGACCAAAGTAACAAAGGCTACCATCAGTAACACACTACGCCGCCAGGGACTCAAATCCTGCAGTGCCAGACGTGTCCCCCTGCTTAAGCCAGTACATGTCCAGGCCCGTCTGAAGTTTGCTAGAGAGCATTTGGATGATCCAGAAGAGGATTGGGAGAATGTCATATGGTCAGATGAAACCAAAATAGAACTTTTTGGTAAAAACTCAACTCGTCGTGTTTGGAGGAGAAAGAATGCCGAGTTGCATCCAAAGAACACCATACCTACTGTGAAGCATGGGGGTGGAAACATCATGCTTTGGGGCTGTTTTTCTGCCAGTCTCCAGATCTCAACCCCATAGAAAATCTGTGGAGGGAGTTGAAAGTCCGTGTTGCCCAGCGACAGCCCCAAAACATCACTGCTCTAGAGGAGATCTGCATGGAGGAATGGGCCAAAATACCAGCAACAGTGTGTGAAAAGCTTGTGAAGACTTACAGAAAACGTTTGACCTCTGTCATTGCCAACAAAGGGTATATAACAAAGTATTGAGATGAACTTTTGTTATTGACCAAATACTTATTTTCCACCATAATTTGCAAATATATTCTTTAAAAATCAGACAATGTGATTTTTCAGGAATTTTTTTTCTCATTTTGTCTCTCATAGTTTAGGTATACCTATGATGGAAATTACAGGCCTCTCATCTTTTTAAGTGGGAGAACTTGCACAATTGGTGGCTGACTAAATACTTTTTTGCCCCACTGTACACACTGATCCATACCAAGACCCAACCGCTCTCATGCAGATGGGATACATGTTTTTGTTTGATCTCTATAAAAAGCTGATCAGCTTTTTCCCGTATTTATAATATGCAAATCTTATTGAGAAAGAAAATATAAATATAATTGTGCTCACACACACACCAGTAATTATTGATCCTTGCTGTGAATGGCTAGCTTTTCAATCAGATCTGTATTAATAATAAAGAGATAGCCACAAAAATTATTATGCAATTTTTTTTATTTTCTTACAAAAGAGGCAAGATGTGACTAATACAACCAGAATTGCCATGATATAATAATGAAATATTACAGGGATACATGCTTGTTTTGAAATGATGCATAACGTAAAAGGAAAAAAAAAAATCCTACAACTTTTTACATACACACACGCATACTATGAAAGTCCTCTGGCAGGCATGAGGGTGTCGGGGGTTTGAACTGTTTACAGGAAAACTCTGTGGTTACACCATAAAGGAAGGAAATGTCCACAACTCTGGACTAAATGATGGCCAATACTAACTATTGTGTGGTTTTATGGCTGGAAATGTCTGACTTCTGGTTATGAATTAAACCGTCGGGCCATTTTAGTCATGAGACTAACAGGAACTTACAGGAAGATACTTATGGCATTGAAAGGCATCATAAGTAGGTTGTGGGTGGGGAAATGCACCATTGGCTCTTGTAGAAGAAATGATGGATACATTAAAAGCAGCAAGAATAGCAACCTCTGACAATATCGAAAATACGCTGTACACAATGTGTCCACATGTGCAGAGCTCTGTAAAAAAAAATTGAAATACATAGCAATATGTGGAAAATGAATTGCGACATGCACATGGCTAGTTCATAAAACACTGTCTTATTAAATTCTATTTACATTATATATGTACAGGCTGTTTAGCATAATTGCTCTTACGTTACAATTCAAATAACAAAATCATGGGGCGAGTGGTATTTACAACATCGAGAAAACTGATTGACGTTTTCAACTGAAATCGGAAAAAAGCTCTCTCTCTCTCTTCAGCCCAGTTCTCTTATTGGTTTTGGCAGTCCACAGCTTACATTGTCTTTGACTGAGCAGTGCTATTAGAGATGGATCGAACTGGCAGCTGTGAATTGTTACATCCTTCAGTGGAGCAGGCGGCTGATTAGATGCTTGCTCTCATACTTCAATGAGGGTGACCTGGAACTGGCCGCTGATGACCTCGGACATCTCAATGAGGAAGGCCGACTGGTTGGTGTAATGTTGAATGATGTTGTCGTCCATGTTGACGTAAATCCTGAAGAAGAGATGAGCAAGGTTACCTCAGTGATTGTGAGGAAAATGTGGTGCACAAAAAAAGGGCCAAATCAAAAAAATAAATATGAACATATTCTACTTTAAAACTAGGACGTGCAAATTGCCTCTATAGTGTGTCTCTTTTCAATCAAGTGTGACATAAGTAAGAGGTTGCCAATGTTTGTTTGGGTCAAACGCATGTCATTTCTTTGTAGGACACACTTGACAACAACAACAGAGTTAATATATCTCCTGCATCAGTGGGTGTAGTAAATCAGGTCACTCTCTTTCTTCTCTACCAACCCTAACCTTTAAGTCTTTAAGGCTTTAATGACTGAGCTAACCAGCGGCCTGTGCATTCTGCCTGCAGCGACAGGGTTGATTGAAGACGATAGCGAAAGAGGAGGGAGGGGACTGCAGGGAGAATGCAACCCAACCTGTTAGCTTAGCTGCTCCCCCTCAGGTGACAGCTGCCAGCAGCAAGCAGGAAACAGCAGGAAAATCACCCAAAGGTGTTTCAGTCTCTGTCAGGAGTTCTTATTTACATCTCAATAAAAACCCTCTGATCTCCTCTGTTGTTTTACAGGAGGCAGCCCAGGCTATTATCAGTTTTTCTAAGGAAACTGACTGTGGGAGTTGCAGTCAATTACTTATTTGGAAACTCTGCTTACGTGTGCTGGCAAGGATGTTAATAACTATACAAGTAGCTCTTTGTGAATATTCAGTCACGAAGGGAAGAAATTACCTTTTCATTAACACTGGAGTGCCACCTTTATTTCCCAGTAACTTTTGAAGAAATTAAGGACATTGAAATCCCTTTTTTAATGAATCCAAAGCACCAAAAATCAGCTTAGGAGAAGGGCAGCACGTATGAACTCATCAGTTCAGCTGATAGAGATGTGACTCATGACAGTTTAAAAAAAGATCATAACTTGATGGACAACCTTCAGCAAGTAACTGGAAGCTTTCAACTTTATGACACTATATATCTCTTTCAACACCAAAATACTTCCTGATGTTCCGATGAAGTTATGAAAACATAAAGACAATTGCTTATGACTCATGTGCAGGACTTTTTAAATCTTTTCATCCTCCCTCAGTCATCCGTCTTTCTTTTGGAGGAGCTGCAATTAACACATTCCAGAAGGCCGTGCCAACAAACCTACCTACCCAGTCTGTCGACCTGAGCTTCCTTAAAGCAGGAAACTAAGACCTAAATTAATGCACATCGTCCGTGTCAAATTGACTACTTTAATCCAACTTAGACATACCGAAGAAACAATAAGTTACTCACCCTCTCTTGCACTTTTTATAGATTTTCCCAATGTTTTCTTTTTGGATACCGTACTTCTCTGAAACCTGAGTAAAGAAAGGAATATGAGAGTTAGCATATTCTCCTGCTGAAAGAAAGACAATATACTTGAGAGATAATGTACGGTAACATAAGTGAGCCTGATGTGAGTTTTTTGGAAGGCAACAACCAAGACCAGGTAGAGGTGTGCTGTTTATCTCCACCTCAGATATCAGGTCAGATAACACAGATTTGCGTTTGAATTCAGAGTTTGTTACTTACAGCATCCTGTAGGCCTGACAGTGTCGGCGCGCTGAGCATGAGCGCATCAAACACCTCTTCAGTGTGCGTCCTCACGTACAGCAGAACTATTAGAAAGCCAGAGAAGGAATTTAAACAGTTAGCTAAAAAAGACAAAGAAAGCTAATTGGCTCATTATTGATTGCATCTTCTCTTTTATATGAGACGTTTAGTTTCCTATGTACCTCTTTGTGGGTCTTCTCTGCGGGCTTGTTTGCTTGGTGGAGAGCTGATCTGGTCTCTGTCTGTGTACAATCTCTTCATAGAACTCCTGGGAAAACACAGCAGAAGTTCACATTAGACTAAAACAGCCACTATGTGTTTATTCAGGAATAAGTTGTTGTGTTGTACGGCTGTTGATGTTGCCATGTGTTTTCTACACTCACCTTTCGTTTTCGTCGATGGGAGGGGCCTAGAGAGACAAAGAGAATGCAGAGAGGAGACCAGAGATCTGATTAGATGCCACTCCACTGATAAAAGCATTGCTTAAAGTCACCTTTCCCACCATTGCCTGTGCACAATACCTTCAAAGAAGAATCTTATCATTGCTTTAAGACTGCATTTCCCATAACCTCTAAACACTGATGGAGAAACACAGATAGGACCGGCCTACACTTTATCGTACTAGCCAATCAAAGACATTTACCGCCATTTACATCAGACTGTCAGGCATGTATCATTAAGTAAATATCAGGAGAGTTATATCCAAATTAAATCCCTCGTTTCCCCCCTATACATGTCCCTATTGAGTCCACAGTGGGAGTAAACTGGCCTGTCTGAACAGCACTCTCAACTCACTGTTTTTGCAATTGTGTGGGAAAAGAAAAACACAGAATATGAGGGTGGAGCATACTGTATGTCAGGTGTCTGTGAGCTGTTGAGCCAGGTGTGCGTGTGTGAGTGATTTTGTGTGTAAGCCCCCATAGCTTAATCTCAGTGTCAGTAGCTGTAGCGGCTTGTACTTGTGCCTGGTTTCGACCTATTAGTTCATCTGATCCCAAGTCTGTGGTTCGCCTCACTTTCGCTGACAACATCCCCCTCCCCTTCCCAGCCTACTTTTCCCACTGCATACTTTCCCACAGTTTTTTTCCCTGCCTCTCTCGTGCCTGTGCTACTGCCTACAGGGATACAGGGGTCGGGATTATGATTCACTCAACACCTGTGGAGAGGAGAGGAGAGGAGAGGAGAGGATATAGTTAAAGGGGGACCTACCATGCGCTGTAAGCTGGAGAGGTGTGTTTCTGGAATAAAGAGAACTGGCTGGGTGATGTGATCTTCCAGGGTTTGGAAGAAGGTACAGTCGCTGCCCATGGAGCTGCTCACTAAAGACTTGTTGGCTGGAGACAAAAAGCAGAAGTTAGAATACACTCTCTAAAACAGATTACATATCTTTAAGACATGCTTTCTGTTGGCAACACTCACTGTTAGCATCGGGCTTCACCCTCCTCTTACTTCTTTTCCTCTCCTCATCACGCATCTTCCTCTCAGCACCCTGAAGACACACAATCAAATGGTTACAATAATGACTTGACAAATGACAAATGCCAGATGTTTTGTTTTTTAAGTGTTCGAAAAGGCGATTGAAGGGAAATGCCGCAAGCTACATACCTTATCGCAGAAAATCTTGACCTGGCAAGCGGCTCTGTGGAGGAGCTGGTTGGTTCCCGAGCTGAAGTCGTACGTGTCGATCTGCAGGTTTAGAGGCAGGCCTTTGACTCCCTTCTGAGCCGAAAAGTCTGTGCTTAGGGAGTTGATGCCGATGTACACCTGTTGGGAAAGGAGTAGGTGTTTTAAGTACATCATGTTGTCGTCATGTCATTCCTTATGTACACAATTAAAAGAGACCCTCAAACATTTTCCTCTCAGACCTACATTTTCTCTCATTTCTTTAATCGTTAAAGCACAGTCTTTAGACCTCTCTATCCTCACATTTTCCGCTGATAATTTCTCTCCACCTGCAGCAGGTTTGGCGCCCCACCCCAGCAGGAGAAGAAGCTCATATAAGTCGTTGTGGCTCTCGCCAGCTGTGGTGACAGGAGCCTCAGGGCCAAACACATTTCTGGGATTCCTCCCCTCCCTCCACAGACACTCCTTCTCCTCTCCACCTCCCTAATCTACCATTCTTCTCTTTTCTTATAATCCCTCCCGCTGTTCTGTTCTCTCCCTCTTCTGGCCTTACAGAGCCAGGTTATATAAAAACATATTTGCATGCTTCTCTGTATGTGTGTTTACCTTGGCTTCTTCATTGGGGTTCCAAACAAAGGAGAGAGCGTTGAAAGCCACCTCCTCTACGTTGCTTACGCCGCTGAAAACTTCTTTGTAGTCTGCTGTAAAAGGAAAAACAAACATTTTCAATCTTCATTTCTTGGTAATAGATAAAAGTGATGCGTTTATTCTCTTATGTTACATATGACAGAACAGTGAGGGAATCTTTCACTTTTGTGACCTCGTTGTACGGGTCAGTTTACAGGTGTACGGGGACGTTGCATGCGTGTTTTTGTATATGTGAAAAACATACCGATGTCAATGACCCTCTGCTTGGCGGTTGGCTGACGTGCGTGCCAGTGATTCCAAAAGCGGAGCTGCATTTCTGGGCTCTTGTCATTTTCAAACACAGCCATCACCACTGTCTGAAGCGGAGAAAGAAAGGTGACAGAAAGCAGAATATTAGGCAAATTTTCCAAACCGCGTGGCATTCTTTCACCAGCTTTCACATTTCATTTATCACTCCAAATCCCCCTTTTTTCACCACATTGTCATCAGTTATTTGCAGTGAGCGGGTGTGTGTTTGTGTGTATTCTTATCCTCTGATTCGCTTGACAAAGAAAAGGTTTCACGTCTATGTTTTAAAATCACACCACACCTCCCACTCCTTTTTTTTCACAACCTGTTAGGGAGTTGAGCTGAGCTCCGCTGTGCTCTGGCCTCATTACACCAGCGTAAGAATAAATTGTACAGGGCAGGACACTTTTTTTTTTTTTTTTTTTTTTTTTTTTAATGATGCCACCCCAGTGTGCCAGCAGGGAATTAGTCACAGAGGAGCTGGTTCCAAGGGAGGGACATATATTTGGGAAGGGTTGGTTTGGTGGCACGCAAATAATTTATGTAATCATGTGCCCGTGAAAAAGCCTGCTGGGAAGGATGCCACTTAAAACAAATAGTCACCTTTTTTACCTACCACAGTAAAACAAGACAACAACTTTCTTTCCTGCAATGTGTCACCATGACTCACCTTGACTTTAGTGGCAGTGAGGCAGGCACTGCTGTCCACTCCCTGGAGAGTGATGGGGTAGAACTGGCCCTTGTTCAGGTAGACCATGGGCAGCTCACTGGACTTGTAAGAAGAAGCCAAGGGAGCTCCCAGGGAAAACTGGAACTCATTCCTGAATCTCTCTGGTGGAGAGCCGGTGTAGGAGCCTGTGTATACTGGGCTAGACTGGTCTTCAGGGAAGGGATCGCTATAGGGAAGAGTCTAAAATTCACAAAAGGATATTAATTAATGAAAATGAAAGAGGGAGAGGCCTGGAGAAATGCGAAATAGAAGACAAAGGAAACAGGGCTAAGCTTTCAAATAAGCACGGTAAACTTACCTCGGTGCTCGGATCGGGGAAAGTACCGGTCAGCAGGGAATCAAAGATGATGTTGAGCTCCTGCTTGTCGTAATTGTCCGCCACAACGCTGGTCAGGGTGGCGTAGGTGTCTGAGGTGGTAGGACCGGAGATGGGCAGTGAGATGTTCTGCTTGGATCCCAAAACGTCTTGGTGATGGCTTAAGGGAACACTCTCAGAGAGGATCTTCATGACGTTGGCGGACGCCTCCAATGAAACAAGCTCATTGGTGTTGGTTAGATTCCTGGCGGAGTGATGAAAAAGAGATCACCGTGACTAACCACCCAGGTACCAAGAGAGCGAGGAAGCAAACAACCTTTAAGTGACTAACTGAAGTGTGTGTTAAACATGACAGAAGCCTGCAGACAGCCTGTGCAAATGTATAACAGTCAGTAAAAGCACACACAGCTCCTGCAAGGTGAACTTTTAGAAAGCCGCAGTTTGAGTCTGGGTGGGTACTATTTGTCTCTTAATCCATCTTTTTTTCTTCTCCGTGTTTGAGTTTCCCTGTTCAAAATGTTTGAGGGGACAACACTGCGCCCCCAACAATGGCCGTTTCTCACCCACCTAACAGGGTTTAGGAATGATGAGCTCAGTAAAGACAGAGGGAGGCCTGTTGTGAAACTCTTTAAGCAAGACAGAGATGATGATAGAGAGAGAATAGATGGATGGAAGGACTGAAGAGGTAGACAATAATCCCCCTGACTATGTTTGACTTGGGGATTACCCACTCACCTGTTTATGGCCTCCCAAAGCCCTGCCTTTCTAACACTCTCTATAATGTGTTTTAATCAGTGACAACAGGGTTTGGAAACATTATTTTGAGTCATGCAGCTTTACTTGAAATAAATGTTAATTAAATTAAATCTAATTTATTTGGGTGATTTTGCTAATAATTTAATCTGCACTATCCTTGGAAAAAAAGAGTGTAACATATGATGCAGACTGATTTATATAAAAACAAGTTAAGGATTTTACAGCAGCAAAAGTGTGGTGGACTTGTGTCTTACCTCTCTGTTTTGCAGATGTTGCCAGCGCGGTTGGTAATAATCTTGTGATCTTTCTGGTTCTGGAAAATTTTAAAGAATGGTCAGAGTGAGAAAGTTAGAATTAATCTTGGGGTTAACATTGAGTTAAGTCCTCATTACTACTGATTCCACATTTCCTACCTTGCACTGTTCATAAAGCATGGTTAAGGCTGCCAGGTCGTCTCCTGGATGGAGTCTGGGTTTGGGGTGGTTCTGCTCGGGGAGAGTGCTCTCCAGGTAGGACCACGAGTCCATGGCGTAGTTATTGTAACGGTTAAAGTTGAAGTTCTCGCTCTGAAAGACCAGTCCCAGAGTCCTGCAGCGTGGAAAAAAAGAGTAGACAGTGATTGATTAGATTGATGATTCAAAATATCCTGTAAACAGAAGAAAAATGGTAAAATGGCTCAAGTAATATATAGTAAGTAATATAAATGCTTATTTGACACATAGTGTTTGACAGAGTGAGGGATAGTTTAACAGCAGTACCTGAGCCGCGGGATGCTGCACATACTTGCCCCTGAGCATGGAGGGTTTCGATTGCAAAACCACAGAGCTGAGTAACATCCCTCAAAAAGCGGTGGTGTCAAAAGGTTTAAAAAGCCAAGGGCCACCCACTAACGGCCCCCCCCCAACACACACACACACACCTTGTGTTTCGTGGTTTCTGGACCAAAAAACTACATTCTTGAATCCTATATAAACTTTCTTATTTGCATAGACCTTAAAAGAGAAGACAAGATTTTCTTACTAAGTAAATAGATTACCACATGTGATGAGCTCTGGCTTTCCATACCACTCGTAAAAAAAAAAAAAAGGGGGGTGGGGGGTGCTCAGAGGATTGGATCTGTTTGGAAAGACTCACGGTACATTGGATTGTAAATATCCTGCCTACCAGGAGAATCCCCCTTTGGAGTTTGCCTGAAGTAGCTAATGAACAAATAGGTGCAGTTTACTCTGGATAAACAGCTAATTAAATGTGCTGACAGGATGAAAAGACCACAGGTGTTCCCAACCACAACAGAACCACAGCTTAAGGAGGAATCCAGTGATTTCTCACAAGGATTAATGGAAGAGTACTGCATTCAAAGGCCCACACCTGAAAAACTATAAATACTGTATTTGAGCATGAGATACTGTGCATTATAACACCAGATTATAGCTTTAGTTTATGTCTGTTTCCTTTATATTTCAGATACATTACAAATACTAAAACTAACCTCATACACCTGCTGTAAGATGCACCTGTCTCTCCCTCTCACACACAGCAGCCTCAGTAAACTCCATTACGTACTCTCCATTTCACCCTAAAACCAGCCGAGTGCAGATGTTTTTACACAGACACAGAGGAAGGGGGGCTCGTGTCTAGGGTTTCGCCATTATGTAATTCAATGCAATACATGCTGTCATTGCCCTCTCTCTGTGTCCAACACCTCAAGAGGAGATTCTTATTTCCCAGTCCCCTTTTGTGCTCTGTGGCCCCTAGGTTAGTGACAACACAAGCCGAAACGGACCCGCTACCACCACAGACCAACTTGTGTATGTGTGTTAAAACTATCCATATCAAATTGCCCTGCAAAACACCCCTTTCTTAAAACAGGGATCTTTCACATGGGGGTCTCATTGCTAATAGAAAGAAGGGGGGTTTCTGTCCCCCAGACAAAAAAAAAACATGAATTGTTTACTGATTCATGTTTAGTCTATAATTAAATGTCTTTCATTTTGTGGAAAAAAAGCACAATTTGTAAAAATAAAATCCTGATAAAGCAAACATTTTAAGATATGAAAGAATATCCTCACAGAACTTACTCAGTCTCTTTGGTCATGTCTCCAATCCAAGTCAGCAGGAATAGGTTCCTTTAATTTCACCTCTTCGCTGTTAGTGTGAGCTTCTCTCTCTGAGTCAGTGAGTATATCACTCTAGCAGAGAAGAGCAGTGACACACAGATGAGTCAAGTGTTGTGATTCCCTTTGAAAGGGGCCCAGATTTATTTCATGCCAGCAGTGAGTTTCCCTCTCCTCTCTGATTGGCTAAGCCGAGTGAAACAGGTGTCTGATAGGACAGGTGTAGGATCATTAACTCTTCACAGGCTGGAGAGAAACTGGCTTACATGTGTATGAGTGTGTGCAGCCAAGAGAGCACTTTGCAAGACAATCCAAGGCAGGAGTGTTTTGAATCTCATTATGGCTGCAGATAAAAGAGTGAGATTGGGGATCCCAGAGGTGTGAAAGGTTTAGTAATGCCTATGAGAAAAGCCTGGAACTCAGCTTTAACATGTTAATACTTTTTCAGTATCATTTTTCACTCTCCCCCTTTATTTCCATGTCATACACAGGTTTTGGTTTCTTTATCCCTAACCCAAAGATGCAAGACTTAAGGGAAGCTTATTTCACGAATGTTTTTCATCCAAATGAAAGTTAAAAAGTTACAGGAATTAAAAATGTTGTGCATTTAGACAGAAAAAAGAATATTTAAATGGAAAACAGAATGAAAATGACCATTGAAATATTTCTTAAATGTATAATTGCAGCCACTGTCTGTATTGGGTGCGCATATGAATATATGTTGTTTTTCTCTCTATTGTCTTGTTTTACAACTGTGTTGCATATGTTAAATGTTTTTTTTTATAGTTTTTAATGCCTCTTTCTTCTTTTTTTCTGCCTTGCTTGTCAATTCTTGAATTGTATTGAGGTTTTCTGTTTAATCAGTACAATCAAATTTACACAATACCTCAGCAAAATAAAGTATGCACAGACTGGATTTACTCCTTAATTCTTGTATTAAAAAAAACTAAAGATATGTTTTTAAATAAATAATAAAAAGTTAAATTAAACTTTTTAATGCAAAAAACTCTCCTATTAAAAACAGTTAAAATGTGTTAATTTACTAGAGCTGAGATAAATACTCACCTACTATGTTTAAGTAAAAGTAGCAATCATTTAAAAAATCCTCCATTACAAGTAAAAGTCCTGCATTCATAATTATAATTAAGGTACACTGCAGTTTTGTTTGAGAGTTTTTATATTATTATATAAACCAAATATATAAATACTATATACCATAATTGCTTTTATTATTGTTATTGATGTTTACAGTATGTAGCAATCTAAAGTTGCAATTAGTCCAGCTGCACATTTTAGCTTCTTTACCTGGTGTTAACGATTTCTATCCTTAAAAATAATTTCATAAAATGATCTGTGAAGTAACTAATGTGGTGGCGTTCTAAGTACAATATTATATATTATATAATAAGTCAGAGACAAGCCAAGGGAATGATGGAGACGGATTTGACGATGTTTACTACAAACTGTGTAGATCATGACTTCAAGATGTGTTCACTTTCACAATGAGTTAACGGCAAAACACACACACACACACACACACACACACACACACACACACACACACACACACACACACACACACACACACACACACACACACATACACATACAGTACTTCCGGCACATCTCGTGCTCTCTGGAATCCAAAAGCAGTGGGGCTCGTAAGGTCTTCATGTTCGTCAGGTGTATTATCTTCCACCCACACACTTACACAGACACACTAAAAGAAAGTAATGTGTGTGTGTGTGTGTGTGTGTGTGTGTGTGTGTGTGTGTGTGTGTGTGTGTGTGTGTGTGTGTGTGTGTGTGTGTGTGTGTGTGTGTGTGTGTGTGTGTGTGTGTGTGTGTGTGTGTGTGTGTGTGTGTGTGTGTGTGTGTGTGTGTGTGTGTGTGAGCACTTCTTGCAACTGGCACCTAAGGGAATCTGGCGTGGTAACCCTCAAGGATGCGTGCTGTGCACCTTGTCCACACACTCATACACACCCTCATAAGTATAACACACACATAGACACAAAGCCCTCAAGGGCAAGTTGGCATTGAATCAGAAGTGTTAGGAGAAAGAAGCAAGACTTTCTGTATACCGTTGGCGCACCTTCATTACTTCACGCTGTATGTCCTTAGAGTGCATCTACACAATTCAAATAAATTGAAATGATTTAAAGCCCCTACTCTGTCTACTGCACTTTCCAAATGTGATTGACTAAAATATCATATCCCAAATATTGTAAGACATTGTGTATAGACTGTAGAACCATAAGTCATAAAAGAGGGAGAAGAGAGAGAACAGAGAATGGATGTAACATGGAGGTGGGTTAACATCACTTTCACTTTTCATCAGCTCGTTGACGGTGTGAACGGTTTCTCTCCACTGTGGTTTCTTTCTCTCTCACCCCGTCGTATTTTTCTCTCTCGCTCCCTCATTAGTGCTCTGTGATTAACATATCAAGCTGTAAAACCCTTTTAATCTCACTTCAGTTTCTCTCTCTAAACTCTAACTACAGGAAAAATCCACATAGGCCCTGATGAAAAAAATCAAACATACATTCTGAAACAAATGTTATTTTATTCTATGAAAAATAAACTGATCTAAAACTTGGGGGAAAAAAGCAGCAACTGCTAAATGATTTACTGTTAACATGGGCAAAAAGTTCTTAATGTATTTTAAGTCACAGGATGACCTCATAAAGATAAGAAATAGAATGAGACCTTTTATAATCTAGTTGGGATTGGGATAATGTAAAATGAATGTGTCATCACCAGATCATTTCTTAATAATTTCAAAAAGTTTCCTGAAAATAACTATGTCATTTGGTACTAATTATAAATAAAGTGTTGACACTTTTTGATCAGTCAACATCAAATTAATTGATGTACATTATTTTGTTTATTTTACTTAGAGAACAGCACTTTGACTGAACATGCAAAAAAACACATTCTCCATATATGAATAAAGATAATGATAATAAATGAACGGTACATAAATATTTGCTTGGATTTAAATGGAACAAATCTTTCATTGACGATACTTTGTTTTTTAACATTGCTTTTAAATTGAATTGTTCTTTCCAGGAAACTTCTCAGTAAATTATCAGGAAGTTATGAGCCAGTAAAATAAAGTGGCACCACATGTGGTGACTCTGAGATTACATAACACAAACCCATGCTGCCGATAAAAAGACATGGTTTCCTTTTATATCATTATATGATTATATGTTTTAATTTTTAATGTTTTAAAATATCTTACATTATTTCTACAGGAAAATTAGAAGAGTAAGCTTTTGTCTTTGCTACTATACACATACAGTCACTTTAAGACAAACACAAACACTAACCCTGGTCTATGTAAAGATCTTTTAAACTTATCTTTAAAATCTTCTTTTCAGTGTTGAAACTTTCATGTCTAATTGTGAGAAAGTGTCAATGGCCCCGTAGAGATCACTGGCCCAATCCGACGATGGGAACGACGGGGAAACGGAAGGTTGATGGATGTCACAAGATGTTCAAACGACTTCCTTTCAATGCCTTGAAACTCCCCCCTTGGAGTGAGAAACCAAGACCCAAGTGTCCTTGTGCTTTGGTGTTGTGTGACTGTTTGTGTGCGTGTGCATGTGAGCACGTAGCCATGCATGGTCGCACACAAACAGAGATCAGCGCTGGCTCTACGCACGACTGCTGGTCAGGGAGGAATGTGTGCTGAGGGTTGACAGAGATATGAGGAGCCCTGGGCATGTTTCTCTCTATCTGCTCCTCACAGTGGGATACCAGTGGGTTGTGCACCTGTTACCTTAAAGCCCTGACGTGTTTACCATAACTGCAACGCTTCTTCTTTTCCAATAACCCTGATTCCTTCTAAACTACTTTCATTTTAAACCCATGTTCTGCGGGACATAAATAAATGTATTAAATGTCCGATGTGGTTTAAGTATCTCTCACGACAGTCAACATTTTGCAAGCTTACAACACTGAAAAATCCTCTATATGTTTCTTCTACTAGAAAATGCTAAAATTAAAAAAATTATGAAACCGTTGAACATTTAAATGCATTTTGTTTGTTGTTTTACATGACATATAGCAGTTGGGCTGCCTTAACAATTATATTTTCTAAAAGGGATTTTTTTTTCTTGTTTTTGAGCAATATATACATTTTCTATACCTGGTATCAGAGTAAACATTGGCAGCACTGAGAGGCTTTTATTATGAAATTGCATTTGGCATATATACAGAAGTGAGTTATAAACTAAATCTACAGTATATCTGAACATTTTCAGTACTTTTCTTGTTTGAAAGGCAGTTTTAAGTAGGAGGTGGATTTAATTACAGCTGACACTAGCGCACATGGAGCGGATCAGAAAAAGTATTATGCTTCTATTTCTACTCTACTTGAACATAATTTATGATTTCAGAATATCTGTCACCACCAGTAACTCCTCTGTACTGCAGGTACTAGATATCAACTAAAGTCTCTGGTTATTTAGCAGATAATTCTTTTTTAGTTTTTAGTTTCAAGATTCAACACTAACTCTAGAGCAATGTAATTGTATTTACATTTTCAATACTTTAAGTACATGCTGCTGATAATACTTGTATATTTTTACTTAAGTAAGATTTGAATGCAGCAGCATTTTTACATTGTTATACAGCCACTTTTACTATAAAGTAACAATCTATTTCTATTACTTTCATTACTGTCAAAATCTTTAATCACGTCATTGCTGTGATGCTATTTATGGTATTTATGGTATTACTGATAACAAGGCTTAGTGTCCATGCTAATGGGGCTTCAAGCATGACAGGCTTTGGTTTGCTCAACTGAAGTTCATTTCTGGAGGAAAAATCTTCTTAAGGGTGTGTGTGCATCTGTGAGTTGACACTAAAATAATCTCACAGTTTTGAGAACACCGTGTGTTCCTCTGAGCTCCGTGTGCAGCTACTTAACCAGCATGACTGTCTGCATGATTGGTTGACCTCTGCCAGGAGCTTTGACCTCCTCAGGGTTGTGATACCGGGAAGAATGGTGAGACCTCTTGAGCAGAATGCTGCTGTCACTTTGTTTGGCCTGGACTAGAGAGGCTCCAAGAGTCTGGACAGACTCTCTAACCCCCCACCTCAACAGCCCCGCACTGTTTTTAATATTCCACCCGCCAAGCAGCAGCAGCCACTCCCAGAAACTCAGCATTGCCCCGAGTGAGGGATCAGGGCTAGTAGGAGGAGAGGAGAGGGGTTTGGGTGTAAGAATGGGTGAGTAGGTGTTAGCAAGAATATAGAAAAACAGCAGACTGATGGTAATGTGGGAAAGGATAGGAAAGGGGAGAAAACTGGGAGCAGTAGACAGAAGAGAACAGCAGCTTTGACTCTTCCAAAAGTTTCAGCACTTTGACATTTGCAAAAGTTTGCAAAGTGTAAGTAAATGACTGTAATGTAATTTGCATGTTGACTGATAGAGGTTAGGGCAAGACACACCTGAGGCAAGGGGAAGCTGCAGAGGACAATATGATGATTGCATTGCTCAATACGAATGCATTTCTTTGAGCACTGCTCCAGTGAATTTGTCAGCAAATGAGCTGACAAAGTAGCTACAAGGGGATTTTACAGGGAAACACAATAAAGATCGCAGTTCCTGCAATTTCATCAAATGAGCACAATATCGTAAAACACAAATGCATGCCTCATGCATGAAGAGTAGAACATTTTTACATGGTCAAATTAAGCTTAGCCAAAATCAGAGTTAGAGAAACTTAAAAAAAAAACCTTAACAGAAGTTGTTTACTTGCTTTAAATAAGCTTAGCTTGTAATGTCACATGTGCAAAGGCATAGTCAGTTTGCACTTTTTGAGAAAAAAAAGATGTTTGCTTTTTAAGACACATTATGAGAATTTGTCCACAGAATATTTATGAAGCTTGACATTTTGATCTTCTGTCTGAAATACCTCTGTGCAATGGCAAACATTTTAGCCTCCGAGAAATTATTTGAATTCTCACCAAGGACGCTGTAGAGTTCAATAGAGTGACTCAGGTGGAATAAATGTAAAGTTCAGATGTATAAGGTCTTTTGAAGAGTTCTTCTTAAAAACTAAATTCTCTATTACTTCTGCATCAAAACCTGTTATCCTTTCAAACTATGGTGTTTTTTCTACAGTAAGTTTGGCATGTAGGCCCAATCCAAACACACCGAGGTAGGACCGTTTGTTTAAGATAGTGGAAAGTCTGTTGGTGTTTGTAGTCTGTCATTCCTCTTTCATTTCTGTCTCAAACTGCGCTTTTGTTTTTTAGAGGATTGCTATGAAAACAACTGAAAGAAACGGTAAAATAACAGCCACTGGAGAATTACATACTACCAGCAAGTATGCAAACTTTCTCTCATTGACAATATAGATATGAAAGTCTCCAAGCATACACACATGCACAGCTACAGACACGTACACAAACTAAAGTGGTAGACAGTCTGTCACACAAGACACACTAATCAGAGGGAAAGATCCACCAAGGAAATCATCAAGAGGATTGGCGAGATTTAAGGAAATTTAATGGATTTAGTATTGAAACTGGCAACATCTGATATTTGAATAGGTAAACAGAAATATTAGAGCTGTGTTGGATTGTTTACATTTTGAATGAAGACTGCAGTAGGTTGACATGTGAGCTCCATCATCAGAATTTGGAAGTAAAATGCTGCAAACACACACACAAACACACACACTTCTTGGTGTTTAGGCCACTGACTGTGGTCCCACCCAAACAGAGAGCAGGTATTGGGCTCATCTCCATATCAGGTTTCATTCTGGACCCCTCAGGCCAGAGGTAGATACAACTGCACTTCATAGCCTCTGGATGACACTCTTATCTGCAGCAACTAACAACTAAAAAGAAATGTGCATAATTGCACTCTGAAGGCAACATTCCCAAGTAATAGCGTACTTTACTGTAGACATATATTACCTTACTGTGTAGTAGTTCTAAATCTAGGGCAGCTCAGAAAGTTGCTCTCTTTTCATTTAAAAAGCTTTACCAAGGGTTCTAAAAATGTTGGCCGATTAAATTAATAGTCCAAGATATTTAAAAAAATATGTTTAACCGCTTTCTTGCTGAAAATATTGATACCACTTGTTAAATATGAAGCTACAGCCAGCTTTAGGTTAGCTTAGCTTAGCTTAGCAAAAAGACTTGGAACAGGGGGAAACACCTCTAAAGCTCACTTATTAACATGTTATATCTCATTTGTTTAAGTCATACAAAAACAAAAGTGTATAAACAACAACTCTTGGTTTCACAGTGAGTTATGTGTCAGACAATTTCTTTTGTGGACTATTAAAACCGTCAGAGACTACACCCTGCCATTAAGCAGTGTAGGATATAAACCACAACTTGACATTTTTACATTAAGTACAAATTAAACAATCGGTCTAAATATGAATTGGTAAGCTCTGGAGGTGCTGGTTTGGTACATGGTCAGGCTAACCTTTTCCAGTCTTTTTGCTAAGGTAAGCTAACTGGCTGCTCCCTATAGCTTCATATTTACCATATAGATATGAGCGTGGTATTGGTCGTCTCATCTTACTCTTTGCAAGTAATAAGCTTTCCCAAAATATCAAAATAACTCCAAAATGGGGTAAAACATTTCAAACAACTGGTTTATATAGAAAGGGTTATATTCAGCCATTTCATGCAATTCAAAAATCTATTAAAAAAAAGGCTATTCTTTGATCAGCGAACAATCAAACACCATATCATGAGTAAATCAAATGCTAAATGAATATCTGCCAGGTGAGCTCACACAGCCTCAGGCCATCGACGCCCTGGAGAAAAGTGGAGCCGGATATTTTGGTGAAAATCTCCTGCAGGCAGTAATACTAGATGCAGGCAGTGTGGGTTCACAGCAGATACAGTACGGCTCATATTCTCCACAAAGAGACGTGTTATTGGCCCCAACAATCTGCTCTTTATCTTCCACAGAATGGGACGCTGTTGCATCTAAAAGACAAAACGTTCCTCAGTGTTTCAATTGTTTGTATGAGTCAAATGTGGGTGCATGATTTTTTTGGGTGTGTGCCTGTAGCGTTATGTGTACATATGATCTGTTACATGTCAGCAGGCCGTGTTGGTGTGTGGATGTTCACTCGGGGGTCAAAGTCAAGTGGAAACTGTAGAAGATGAGGGCACCAGTGAGAATATTTCTCTGGGAAATGGCACTCAATCAGGCATGTGTGCAGGTTCAATCAATTATCACTCAAAAATGGAGCAGGAAACACCTCCCTAGACATCTTTTCCTTTCCCCAACGATAAACATCTCTCTTCCACCCTCTCATTACCCCTTCTCTTCGCCCCTCCTCATTCTTTTCCTCATTTACCCATCAACCTTCTCTGTCCCTCTTCCTCTATGGATGAGTGGTGATATTCCCGTGGGATAGTGGAGGAGGAGAGCTTTCCAGGGCCTGTTGCTTCATCATCTCAAATAAAGTAGGGAACATGTTCAGACCACCTCACCCTGGGTTCAGTGATGAAACCCTCAGACAGAAACTCATTTTTTGCAGACATGCCCTCCTTGTACACACACTGTCTCTTTTTGTTTATGTAATGCTGTTCTACACTTGTTCACCATCTCTCTCCTGGTACAATTACCTTCTTTCATGCTGTATGTTGTTTTTAGGTCTGTTTTTTTTATTCTGTCTTTCTCCTTACTGGGCAATCTGTTAATGCTGTTATTTGCAATCCAAACTAAATATGTGGTTGTAAATATCAACTTTCATGTACATTGCTTACATAAGTTTTATTCTACACATTTCTTCTACATCCATCCATATAAGAAAAAGAAGTTGTTAAACATCCAACTTTCCGAATAAAGTTTACATTGACTTTCGCCCAGAGAAGTCCTCCTCTTATTAGAGCGAACAAAAAACTTTCCATGTTCTCCTGTGATACTTCCCCATAATCTATTTCTCTATCTCTCCCTCCCTTTTCCTTTCTTCGTCTCGCGCCCAGTTTCAGTCTACATGTCTCAGCTCGTCTGAGTTTTAGAGGAACCACGCACTTCTTTCTCCTCAATCCTCTGGAACAATCACAGCATGCCCTGCTCAAGGGCTACAGCAGGGTGCGCCCCATTGCAGAACAGGGAACAAGGAAGATTGACGTATTCTAGTACAATGCCTGTGACCTCTGCTTAGTCCACAAGTCTGTTGCCATGGAGATAAATTGATCTGTTTCTCCTGCAATAACCTAGTTGATTTTCTCTTGTGTTTGTTCAATATAGGAATGAGTTCTAAAACCGGAAATGAGTTAATATTTTTGCAATTCAGGTTCCCTTGTATCGAAGACAAAGCTTAAGGCATCTCAGCGTCTTTTTCTACAATATTTAACATGTCTGTAAATACTCTAGTCGTTAATCTGGAAGCTTTTACTTGTCTTTAAAAACAAAACATCAGTTGTGTAATTATGGCACAATTCAAATGGGATCAAAAAATGATTTGTCTCTTGCTGTTGACTACTGTATACATTTTTCCTAAATAAGGTTCCATGAAGGGCCACCAGAAGGGGCGGGACTTTGTCTCTCTATATTCGCGCTCATGTGTCCTTTTGGTAGTTTGTTTATAGTCTAATGTTAACATTTTACTTCTGGCGATTGCATTATGCTTCAAAAATAATAAAAGGGGTGTTCATTTGTGAAAATGACCTTGCTTAACATACCATATAAGTATCAAAAACTTGTGTTTGCAACACACCTTATTTTCTTCAATAGTCCATATATTCAATGAGGGGTTGCTGCTAACTTGCAGGGTTGGCCTACAAAAATACTGCAACCCGGCAGCCTTACTGTGACTTAATAGCTATTGCTATTGCTGCTAAATATTTAAAAGAGGGATTAAGATAACAAAATATCATGGAAAGTGAAAAGTTTAGAGTTCCATTTAGTAGTTAGGGTTAGGTTAGTTAGCCTTTTACAAGTCTTTATTTGAGCCTCACATTAATCACAGTTATGTTATATGTAATCAGAAATCAAAACTCACCTCTTCAAAACTGCTTTTAATGTCTGACTAATGCTGTATGTTTTAAGTTTTAAGTTTTAGTGTGTAGCTTTTAATGCTGATTTTAAATGTCTGTAAAGCGTCTTTGAGAACTCTGAAAAGCGCTCTATAAATAAAATGTATTATTATTAAAATGTATTATGTTGTATGTTGCATTACTTTTCCTAGTTATCGTATGAAATTACAGATTTTACAGAAGAAAGTCATACGTGCCGTGTCATGGTAATAAGTCTTTTCCACAGCTATAGTCTTACTTACTGAAACTTGCTGAAAGTAATATCTTTCACAATTCCTCAACAACAGACTCTGTGATTGTATTGCTGCTTACTTCTCCTTACATATAAGACTAGTAAAAAGCATCTTATGAAGGTTAACTTAAATGTACAAGCTTAACTGGTTGGCAGAGGTCCATAAGTATGGAATGAAAGTGATAACACTATTGAGATGTACTTTTTCTGTGTCCATTATGTCTAGGGTTTTCCTTATAAACTGTATTTTAACTGTGTGGTGAATGAACTGAAACTGAACTAAACTAAGCAGTAAGGTAGTAGTGTACGCATCAAACACTGAACTAATTACTGTACTGAAAAAAGTTCATCAACAGTCTTTTTGAGTCGTATCCGGCAGACATGCACCTGCTATTGTATAACTTAAGCCTCTCCTGAGAGAGAATTCACCTGTTAGTGCAAAGGGGGGGAGGAGAGAGGGGAAGGAGGGAGAAAAGGAAAGGGCAGAATGAATAGAGGAGGCCGGGAGAGACAGTCATGCCTTTGAGACAAATGCGGCATCCGTTTTAAAAGAAAACGCAAATCAAAGCAGAGGTGTGAATGGAAGACTGGAGAAGATGTGAGGAGGTGACGAGGGGATGAGGAGGGTGGAGGAGACACAAAAAGGGGGAGGAAGGAGGGAGGGAGGGTGGGAGGGAGTTGTCGTCTCCTGCAACAAGTTTAACCTGAATCTAAAGCTAACAAGATGCCGTGATTGCAAGGCGCTGAAAATATGAAGAACCAAAGACAACAGAAAAAAAAAGAGAAAATTAAACACAGGCTTTTGTTGGCTCTGCTCTCCTCTCCCGCCTCAGGTTTCAGACAGACGACAGCTCTCTCTCTCTCTCTCTCTCTCTCTCTCTCTCTCTCTATTTCCCTCTCTCATACAGACAAACACTCACTCACAAAAAAGGAAGGAAAGGAGATGTGGCAGACGGGATAAAGTCGTGCACAGTCGCCTGTTTCTGATGTGACGCTGCAATGACAAGCAGGCAGGAAGCATGCAGGCAGCATCTGTCCAGTCAATCTTCATGAGCAGTCCGACAAACTCAAACACACACACAGACCTGCACATCTTCACTCCACGTCATAGCACTTCTCATGCATTTCTACAGTACTCACTCATTAGTAAACAGACAAAGACGGTTGCAGAAACTCCCGGTGGAATGGTGGAGGAGGTATTTAGACAATCACAATTACGGAGTGAAAAAACAGCATTCAAAATCTTCCTAAAGGGAGATTAAAGTGGAAGTATACATATGCAGTTCTTACTATTACTGATGCATAAATGTACAAGCAGCATTTTAATTTGAATCTCTACTAAGAATGCACACATACCAGAAAAATAGCCTAAAACAAAAAAGTGTAATTGCACACTAAACTGTGGCACATGAGGTAGAGCGCTTGACCCGCAACCACAAGGTTCGAACCCCTCTACAGGCAACATGACGAGGTGTCTTTGAGCGAGACACCTAACCCCAAAATTGCTCCCCGGGCGCTTCATCACAGCCCACTGCTCCTCCGGGATGGGTTAAATGCAGAGAACAGAATTTCCCCATTGTGGGACTAATAAAGGCTTAATTATTATAGACTTAATAATGTACACTCAGTGAGCGTAATAGAATTAAACTGTTTTCTGAAAATATTACTAGAAATTGTACAGCCAAGAACCGTTGAGGGAATAAAAGAACTCTGACCCACATCTTTTACTCACCCACGCACACACACAAAGTAATTCCCTGCGCCACTCTGAGATGTGTAACGTATACAGTGCATCAGGGTCAACAGTTCAGCCAAAGTGTTATCTTACTCTTCTCATAACTGGGGGTGAGAAAGGGAAAAGGCTGCAAACCATGAGCTCTGCTGAATGTGGGTTCTCACAACAAATCTATGGCAGTGTTTTAAAGCTCGGGATCCAGGGTTTGGGTCAATTGCATGAAAAGTCACACTGTGATCTAATTGTTTTCAGCTGCAAATCTGTGTGTGTGAGTGTCATCATGGTTAAATGTGTGTCTGTGGATGATCTCTAGTTACTATTAAATCTTTAATAATTTTTATATTTGTGTTCATTATGTGTTGCGAATCAAAACACAGAAGGCTAAAATGTCAGTTTAAATGTGACTCATATGTCACTGAACGGCCATCAGAAACCAAGCAGAATTGCGTTGTCATAATGCATCATGAAGAATTAAGACAAAGTCTTGACAAATATATTTTTGTCAGCTCTCTGGAATTCTTACTTTGTCAGAAACAATAAATACATAATCACTTAACTTGAAATTCCTTTGTACAACTTATAATCGTATTTCATTTTATTTCCTAAAGATGGTGTATATGCAAAAATGATATTCTGTCATTCAATTGTATTTATCCAGCCCCAAATCAAAAATACAAAGTTGCTCTTGAGGGCTTTAAAGAGGGATAAGGACAACTACACACCACAATAGACAGAAATAACAAATGTTATTACGGAAAAATGAAATTACATTACAATAGGTGAAAGTTTGCAAAAATATATAAAAAATGTATGGAATCAGAAAAAAGCTCGAGAAACTTCCAGGTGCTTCAATGGAAATAATACATTTTAAAATGGTGATAAATTCACTATGGGGGATTAATCACCTTCTTCTATTACGTCTGAAATAAAACATTATAATCTAAAAATTTACTTAAAGGAGGAAAAAATGCGTGTGTATTTATTCAATTATGACATTTACTTTTCATTATACAATCCCATTTTCTTGTTTCATTTTGGATTATGGCTTTGTATTATATGACATCTGAAAGCCACATAATATAAATAGCTGTATAAAGCGACACAAACTAAAGGAACATATATGATCAAATTTGTATCCATATTATTCATGAATTCCACTCCATCAGACATGCTGTTTAATGAAATCAAGGCAGAATTGTTATTCAGACCATTTGTGACCTTTTAAGCAGCAGTCCCTAATAACAGGCATTAGCATATTGTAATTCTCGTCACATTATAGCCAGGTATGACACAGAGAACAAAAGACGACTGAGCTGGGATGCAGAGGGACACTGGGAGGTAAAATGGACACAGTTTTGTTGTTTAGATTATTATTTTAATAGTCAGGTTTTTGGGGGCAGGCTTTCGTCATGAAGAGTTTGGGCTGATTCAGTTAGCTAAAATGGATTTTATACAAAACTGGGAAAATATTTTTCTCATGAAAAGGGCAGAGGAAAAAAAATGTTACTGGGTAAATTAAAGTGTGCACTGGTTTTAAAGCAGACATAAGAAACTGTGTTTAAGATGCTCCTAATCAAGGAATTAATGTGTCACTAAAAAATGTAAATTTGCTTCCAAGCTTTCAACGCCAATTGAGATTCCAGATACTCATCAAAGCAAACAGGAATAATGTGATATCCGTGTTATTACTCTGAATAAAAACAGATTCTGAGCTTGTTTTTTGCCATTCATGTGTCTTCATCCTGTCTGGCTGATGGGCAAATGCACACACAATGTCATCGAAACCAGAGTCCTGGAGGGATGCCCAAAAATCACAATAGTAAGTTGACTTGTTAATGCAATAAGCATTACACCCACAGTCACAAGCTTTGCTCAATTATTGTCAAATATTTAATCCAGCCTTTATTTATAATCTTGTCATTGTCACCATGGAGTCATTGCTAGAAATGTTCCCGACAGGCCTGGACCTGCAGAGCATTTAGGAAAAGCCTGCTCTTCCACCCTCACTTTATAACGTGTTAACATTCCTTCACGTTGGAGTTTCAACTCACGGAGAAATGACTTCCTGTTGCATGGTGCCATAGAGTAATGAATACATCCCCTTCATTCCCTGTTCCTATCTAACGTACGAGCATTCCTCAGTCATTACAAATGGATGCTGGTCTGTTTGGTTTTTAAAACAGGCCTGGCAGTTATTAAATACACACTGCCATGGCTGTCACTAACGTTCGTGCATTCCTCTGGAGATGGCGGACGGCACCCACGCATAAAAAAGTAACTGCATGGTAGAAGAGACAGAAACCAAAGATATTTTGTTGATAGCAAACAGAAAGTAGTTATAAAATATATCATCTCTTACAGTAGGTTGTCAAGAATAACGTTCCTTTTTGTGGGTCGACAAAAGGTGTTGAAGGTGAGAAATGTAAATTATGGGACGCATTTGCTGGGAAAACTCCTTGACTGTTGTAAATTACAGTATACAAAAG
The DNA here is from genome assembly GCF_027596085.1 of Anoplopoma fimbria. Taxonomy (NCBI): domain Eukaryota; kingdom Metazoa; phylum Chordata; class Actinopteri; order Perciformes; family Anoplopomatidae; genus Anoplopoma; species Anoplopoma fimbria. Next base: position 23,514,396 of record NC_072463.1, on the reverse strand, counting down.
CACTTCAGCTTGGCGCCAGAGGTGTAAAAGCTCAAGAAATTTAAAAGATGTCAATGGAAACTTCTTTGAAACTTGAAGTGAAAAGCCTGTGACTCATTTTTCTCCCTGACCTTCACCTTGCAACAGGTACAGAGGGAAGGTGGGTTGTATTGGAACTAAAACAGTAAGTCAATTAAATGAATGTTTCAAGAGAGCTAAAATTTGGATAGTTGATGAATTGCTGACATCATTCTTGTAAGGCAGAATAAATGGCAGAAAATGAGTAGTTGCAGTTTATGAAATATTTATATAATGTCTTCTTCCCTAATAATTTATGTTAGTAAATAGAAATAATCACGGGCTCTGGGAAACTGTGTTGGACGTTTTCTGAGACTTTGTAAACTAAATCATTATTTCAATATAAGATAATAATAGGTGGATTAATTGATAATGAAAAAAATGAAATAATAGCTGATTTATCACTAAGCTGATTTAAAAAGAAGGAAAGCTACTGTTCTGAAAGACAGTAATTTATATTATAATAACACGATTGGGATTTGGACTGTTGGTCAGACAAGACAAGTGTTTGTGTGGCAGGGGTGGGAAGAAAAAGGACAACAGCCTGGAAGAGGTGGGTTGCAGAATGTTTCCTATCATGTAGTCACTGCATCACGTTTTCTCCACTAGAAGCGCCACCTAGAAGTGCACAAACTCATGTTTTCTTGCACATTGGGCCACCGTAGAGGAAACACCCTTTATTCCACTTCCACTTTTTCATCCAGGCATCCATCCACACATCAGCCTGTTAATCCATTCATTCATCCTCAGGGCCTTTCAAAGCCCTCTCACAGGGACACACACAGGTGGCAGTGAACAGGTCTGTCCACTATGCAGGGTGACCTGATGCCCTGAGGAGGGGACACACCTTTACTTGCCAAGACTTCTGACCCAGCAGGAACTTAAGACCGTAATAAAACTCCTGCAACATATAATTAAATATTTAACAAGATTCAACTGTTTGTATCAGATGTATGATACATAATTGTGTAGTAGAAACAGTGTGAGTGTATGATGATTAATCAAAATAAACTCTTTGTGGAGCATTTGCATATTTAATTACATAAAAGCACATTAGATGTCATTTCATGATGATATTTGTCTCTGAATTGTATCAGAAGAAAACATGGGAGAGGCTTTCTTATTGGCTTTTCTTGATTCTAATTGTAATGCAAGGCATTGAATTGTTGCATTGTATAATGTTGAATCTACCATAAACAAGTCTAATTGATAATAAACAATACATTTATACTGAAAATTACAGGATATAAGTATGCGGATGATGCTTTACGTGTGTGTGTGTGTGTGTGTGTGTGTGTGTGTGTGTGTGTGTGTGTGTGTGTGTGTGCGTGTGTGCGTGTGTGTGTGTGTGTGTGTGTGTGTACAGTGCGTTTGGCCTGACTGCAGGCTGAACATGTTGCATCAGTTCACCGGGAAATGTGTTTTTCTTTTTTCAACTTTTTTATTTCCTATGTTATTTTCCTCATCTTCTAGTTTCATTTTCTTTAATATATATTGATATCCTTACAGATTTACCTATCCCATCATTGCATTTGTCTATTTTGAATTGAACTATCCCTGCTATCACATCATTGTAAGTAAAAGCTCGTGATTAAACTGAACTGCTTAATTACAATTTATCTGATAAAGCTCAATCAACTAAATGTAATTAAACTGTGAAAAAGTTCAAACAAAAATCCAAGAAACAAAATATATTTTTTTAAACAACCATTCTGATACATAAATGTAAAATCAATTTCTCAAGTTCTGTGTTAACTGCAAAGCAAACTAAAGATGTAAATGTAAAGCCTTACGCGAGGTGTTAATGCTATCATTTATTTGTTAAATGGTGTATTCATCTTGAATAGCATTCGTACTTCATATGAGGTAATGCAGTGGAAAACAGCATAAAGCTGCATACCTCCACACACCTGTAAACACTTCGAGGTAGACACGCCTGTCCACTATCTGCCTGCCAAAACAAAAGACTGTGAGCTATAATCAATGTCTGAGTGGTAAATATCTATGGCCCACAAAGCCAAGTCTCATTCCAACAAGTAGTAAAGGTGATTAAACGAGCTCAGCAGGAAAGAGAGGACTTGATGTTTAAATGACACACTGGCTTCCTCTGCATCCAAGAATTGACTTTTACTGTTGGTTTATAACACATTTATTATTATACTTATTAAGGGCCAAAATATATTTCTGATCAGACATCCAACCCTCTCCTGTCGTCTGGGACAGGTCTGCTTACTGTCCACAGAGACAAAACTAAACACGGAGAAGCAGCATTCAGTTTGTATGCGACACATACCTGGCACAAAGTTTAGATCTGCTACAGCTCTCAGTTCTTTTAAAATCAGAGCTTGAGATTCTTTCTGTTTGCCACTGCAGTTATGAAATACATTTTTAATTTTTAATTTATTTAATTTTGCACTGCACAGTTGCTGCATCGTCGTCTGTTATAATCTATTTTAAAATCTTTTAATTATATCTTGACAAAAAAATCCTATTTATGTTTGTTTTTATATTGCAATGTGTTTCTTGTGTATTTTAGTTTGAATGGCTTTTATGTCTTATGGAAAGCACTTTCTTTTGCCTTGTTGTTGAAAAAAACAAAGTAAAAAAACAAAGTAAATAAACAAAGTAAATAAACTTAATCTACAGAAGTATTCTTCTATATAATTAAAACAAGCTACATAATGCATTTATGAATTTCAGATCTGTATACCGTGTATTGTACAAGCGAAACCTAAAATGTACAATAGGACAGCCAAAAAAACCTCTCATATTAAGCATTCAGGTTTTCACAGATCATTGCAGGCAAAATGTGAAATTTAATTGCCAATCAAACATCAAATGTCAGCAGAGAATTTGGAAGTCTTCGCTTTGATTTGAGAACAATGGAACAAACTGATGGAACCCTCCCAGCTCTGGTCTTTTACTCCCTCTAGTGGTTAGCAAAAGAAATGTGTGGAGCAAATGTTTCAGAGTTTGTGTCATCAAAACAAGTCAAGTTCATGTTATCAAGTTATCACAAATACACATGTCATATTAATTCTAAATCTTTAGTTTAAATTCAATTTAGCCAATCAGAAAAGCAGTGACACATGAAGAACTTAAAACACTGCTCACTGGCTTTACCTCAGCTACTGCCATATTACTTTCCAATATCGCATGTGGAAGCAATGACTCATCAGGTACACACATGATTGGTGATATAATCTTTAACAATATGAAGAAGGAAATATGTACCCATATTAGCTAACGCCCTTCATTGACCTGCCTATGTTTTTCCACAGCTCCTGTTATAGAAACACTGTTGCTGACGTACTGTTTTTGTTAATGTGCTGTGTCCCTTCATGCTGCAATGACACAAAGAGAAGGAAACAAAATACATCAGTTGTTTATCAGGATTATAATATGATGCTATGATGAGAGTTATTATTGAGTCATGACTCATTAGTCATCATTTTAAGTGAAGGAAGTTTTAGAGATAAATGTGAAGAATAATCAAAAGTGTCATATTCAGGAACATTTAGTCTGGTTGTAATGGATATAACATACTTTTAATAATAATAATAATAATAATAATAATAATAATAATAATAATAATAATAATAATAATAATAATAATAATAATTTGATGATAATTAAGTTTGGATATGACCTACAGTACCAGTCAAAAGTCTGGTACTGTAAAATATAAAACCAGAATATGTTTTATATTTTAGATTCTTCAAAGTAGTTGAATGAGAAGGTGTGTCCAGACTTTTAACTGGTACTGTAAAAATATATAAAGAAAAACCACTGAATAAATAAATATATATATATTTATATATATATATATAAATAAATATATATATATAAATATATATATAAATATATATACATACAGTACCAGTCAAAAGTTTGGACACACCTTCTCATTCAACTACTTTGAAGAATCTAAAATATAAAACATATTCTGGTTTTTTGAGCATTTGTTTGTTTACCACATAATTCCATATGTGTTCCTTCATAGTTTAGATGTCTTCAATATTAATATACAATGTAGAAAAAAATATAAAAAATAAATTAAAAAAAACCATTGAATGAGAAGGTGTGTCCAAACTTTTGACTGGTACTGTATGTGTCTAGCAAATATCACCAGGGCAGTGCTTTAGATAATTGACTGTCATTGTAGTCCTAATTAAATTGATCAATATCTTCCTCCTCAGCTGGCACTGCAGACTAAATGCTCTACTAGTAAAAACTACTAGGAAAGTCTTAGGAGGTCAATTCTTCCCCTTTCGTCCTATCAAAACAGCAACATCAGCCATAATGTAATAATAACAATATGGGTCACTCTCCATCGTGACGTCATTCGTGCGTCACCATCGTGCGTCAAAAGCGTAGCCTTTGATAGGTGGAATGAAATGCGGAAGTGAGACCGCTCCTCGTCCACAAAGATGGCGTCCTCCTCATCGTAACGCCAGATAAACAGTGAAATATGAGGGATAGAAACATAATATCACAGCGACCGGATGAAACATCTGGTATTTGAACCCCTGGTAATAAATAAATCATAAAGATGATGGACTTCAGCAGCAACGGAGACTCCTACACGGTGAGACACGACACACGGTGCTTTACTTGTTAAGCGTCTGTTAATACTTGGGACTTTTGAAACATTTGTATGGACGTAACATGTATCTGAATGACGTGTCTTTGTACATATGAAACGTCCATAATGTTGAGAATACAATGTAACGTTATTACTTGTAGTTAGATGCCGGAATATTAGTTTACTGCACTTATTATATTCGTATTAGTCTGTTGCAATTATTGTTTTCGTAGTAATTTGCCTCTGCACTATACTTTTGCTCTGGTTTATGCTTTAAGATGCTTGTTTAAGAAAGGAGATGCACTTATGACTTCTGGTGACTAGTAGTTCTCTTGAATACCTATGTTGAATACACTTCCTGTAAGTCTCTTTGGATAAAAGTCTCTCTGGATAAATGACTGTAATGTAATGTAATGTAATGTAATGAATATATCATCATCTGTGTCTTTCTTCTTTAGGATAATCTCATTGGAACATTGCTTGCTATTTTTGGGAACGTGCTTGTCAGCATCTCCTTAAGTATTCAGGTACTGACCTCTGACCTCCACAGTTTTAACTTCCTTAAATGTGCTTATTCTTGAGCCTGCTATGTCATCCAAGCCCCCTGATATCAACAATGTTAAGTTATAAAAAAAGTTAAAAATAGTTGTTTTTTTTCTCTGTCTGTAAATATAATATTTCAGTTATTGTTGTTTTTTCTACTGTTTTTTTTTTTTATTGCTTATTTATAATACTTGTTTTATTTTATTTTTATTTTTCATTTTTTATTTTTTATTTTTAGCTTGTCTTCTTCTACTATGTCTCTTGTGTGCACTTTACTCTACGCTGTTGTAAGTCTGCAAATTTCCCTGCTGCGGGACTAATAAAGGATTATCTTATCTTATCTTATCTTATCTTATCTTATCTTATTACATCTCCTGTATGGAATAGTTCAGTTTCTAATGTCAGGGCTCTGTGTCGACATAGCATAGCAGCCAGTGTTGTAAAAAATAACCAAATTTAATGAAATCTTAAGTAAAGACGTAAAAATGAAACACCAAAGTATGGTTTACATTTTGTACTACCTTGTCGTTTCCAAGTGACTTCATCATTTAAAGTGTTGATTGTAAAAATAATTATTTCTGTCACCACGTTAAAATAACCCTTTAGAGCTAGTCTGTTATACAGTGTTATCAGCCTTCAAAAGAAACTTAAAAGACTAAAATAATGTACAGTTATCACTGTCTTTAATTTACTTCATTCTGTCTTGACATAACATTTACAATATCTCTACTGCTAAATAGTTTTGTTTGGTGTAAGCATACTTTACATGTTGCTTTGTTTTCAGTTTAGTAGACTGTGGTAACTCAAGTGTATTTACCACATGCAGAAATACAGCCATGTGAAGTTAGCCGGAACCAAAGACCTGCGTGCCTTCTACCGCACCAAAACCTGGTGGTGTGGTTTTGTACTGATATGTCTCGGGGAGGGAGCCAACTTTGTTTCCTATGCCTTCGCCCCCATCGCCATCATCGCAACCCTAAACGCCGTGTCCGCCCTTAGTGAGTATTTGTTCCCTAATATTTTGGAAGTAGATGTTAATAGATAAATAATGTCATCGAAATAGCCAGGGAAATGGATTCCCTCAAATGTATACATACAACTAATTTAAAGAGAAATTTGTATTTGTATAACGTCTTGCTTTACTTTTTGTTTTCAGCGAGCTCAATTTTGGGTCTTATTTTTCTGCGTGAGAAATTGAAGCCAAAGGACTTTGCAAGTAAGTTCAGACAACGTGTGAGACACTCTTATGCAATTATCATGGAATTTGTGCAGTTGTATGCAAATTTTAAATTCCTGCAGTACTTGAAAAAGTCATAGTGCCTACTCAGCTGCTACAGTACAATGTGTGAAACGTCAAAACGTTTGTTTGTGTACAGGCCATATTTTGTTGAAAATGCAATTTTGTAAGACCAAAAGAAATATTGTAAAAAAAAAAAACTCTTTGTTGAGTTTCACTGTGATGTCTAATGGTCTATTTTATTATATCATGTTATACCAAATGTCCTAACACATTTCCTACTTCACTAGAACTGAATGCATGTCATTTTTTATTCTCTATATTTTTTCAGAGCGCTATGGGCTGTCCTTCCTGGGCTCTATTCTTACCATCAGTGGGACATTCCTCTTTGTAGCATTTGGACCAAACGCTCATGAAAAACTCCAAGCAGAGAACATTGTGACACACCTTGTTGGATGGCCTGTTCTCTTGTATCTGGTAAGATATTTTCATTCATTGACATAGTTCAGAAACACAGGGCTCAATACACAGTTGGCTCAATTCGTCTCTGCTTTCAAATTGACGTATACAAATGATTCAGGTGTAGCACCCAGATGTGAATGCTTAGACATATTGAATAAAGTCAATTTGTATATGCTGGAAAAAAAAGTCTAATTGCAAAACTCCCTTACACAGTTACAGTATTGTTAGAACAGTTCTTTTACACCTGTGGTGTTAAAAAATGCAAATGTACACACCTATTGCACCCACAATGTATGTTCTGCCAATATAACACCTTCTAAAAGCCACACACAGCCCTCCAGTACACATCTGCTGACTCATGCTCTATCATAAATCCTAAGTCAAAAACAGTGGTCATCTTTGAGGCTGTAGTTTGTAGTGTTGTTCAGTCAGTGTTGGTGAAGGTCTATTTGTGACAGCTGTTTCTCTTATCAAGGTAATCTCTCCTGCGTTTGACATATTTGTTTCTTCACCTCGCATATTTGCAGCTCTGAATTGACATACAAGGAATTCTGGCAATGAACAAATGCACTTGCCCAAGTAGGCATGGGATGATCATGCATGGCCAAAATAAAATTGCAATTCGCAATATTAATCTGATAATCATAAAAATATGCCTAAAACTAAATCATAAAATTGAGCTAAACAGCATTTTCAAGTCCCTCATGTGAGGATATTCACATTCAGTTATCCCAATAATGGAAATTCCCCAACATCAATTTATTTGATGTGTGTTTTTTATCGTGATCTGCAATAAAGTCCTATATCATTCCATCCCTATGCACAAGTGAGTCATATGTAATGGAATACCATTTACCAGTATGTGTCATTTTTAATTGAGGTCTGATGTAGAATAATACTTCCATAACATTTAAAGCCATCTTACAGAGGTATGACCAGGATCGAGGATCACTCTCTGAGTTGCTGCTGGATCAGTTACAAACATTGCGTCATTATTTACCTTTGCTAAGTCTCTATAACCATAAATAAACACAGCTGGCCTAAAACTTGACAACTGCGTAAGCGAAGAGAACCAGTGGTTACAAATAGATCAAAGTCAACACTGCCTGAGGGACACTTGATTAGACTTTAAACAGTTTGAACACAGCACATTTCTCAGCATCCTCGACCTGTTTCGTTTTTCATCACAAATATTTGTCTCTGGCTGTAATCTGCCAACGACTGCACTGCTTCCTGTTTTGTTTATTTATATTCATTTTGGTGTTTATTATTTCTATCATCCTTATTGACAGCTCCTGGAGATCATCACGTTCTGCCTGCTTCTTTACTTCTACAAACAGCACAATGCTAACTACCTCGTTATTATTCTGATGCTGGTCGCGCTACTGAGTGAGTGTCCGGCATTAAAGACCGTCAATTTCATACAATCTATAAATTCACGCTATTACCATACTTTATTGTACATGAACACGTTTTTAATGTTCAAAATGCACCTAAGCTTCTCTTGTTTGTTGTGTAATTAACAGTTTTTTTTTTTCTTTCTTTGGTGTACAGGCTCGGTCACAGTCATCACAGTGAAGGCGGTGTCAGGCATGTTGGTTCTCACCATCGAGGGCAACATGCAGCTTGACTACCCGATCTTTAGTGTCATGTGTGTGTGCATGGTGGCTTCAGTGGTCTTCCAGGCCAGGTAAGTGACAGGAACATGAAGTATTTACTGATAAGTGTGCTTAGCATGGTGGCTGCAGTTGGCTGTAGTGGTCAAAAGGTTTGCTACATTAAAGGAATACTTCATCCACAAAATGACCATTTGTATATCAATTAATCACCCTGTGTTGAATTCTTGTCGGAAACATTGTCTGTTTACAAACTTTCACAACTTATGCAGTAGTCTCATTCATCCAGTCATATCCTCAGTACTTACCAAAAACATGCATCTTCTCGAAAACCTTAATATTTAAAACACTTCTGCCTAAACAGACTCACGCTTTCACAGGCATGCTACTGGAATGTGAGAGTCCAAAGTGTTATATAGTTAGGTTTTAGCAAAAAAGTACTGAGTATACAACCGGATAAATAAGACTTGGATTATACTACTAGAGTTGTGTGAGTGTGCATACGGATGCTTTGATGTAGTTTTGCTGTGGTTAAATGTGGCCCCCATTTAATGAGATTCATCAAGACTTTTTTCGTCTTTTTGATTTTCTGTTCAGAGCGAAGGCATGCGAAAAAACGTGTTATTCAAAAATTCAAGGGATCACATTTAATGAGTAATTGATATACAAATGATCATTTTGTGGGTGTACCTTTTAAAAAAAATTTAACAATGGCTTGGTTTTCTTTCAAGTTCTTATTCTTTATAGGTGAACAAAGTCAAAGTGTTTCAATATGGTTTTTTTAAACGGTCGCTGCTTACTATTTTTTGTGCGTCATTTCCTTTTTTAGATTTCTCTCCCAGGCGTGTAAGCTGTACGACTCATCTCTGATTGCCGGCGTCAACTACATCCTCTCCACTGTCTTTGCCGTGTTAGCTGGTGAGTTATGCGATTTTTAGCTGCTGATTTTCAGTTTTAACAAGAAGTTTTCAGTCGAGCCTGTTTTGACCGATGTATGCAAATCACTGCCTGGCACGATAGAAACAGAGCAGTGACCCGAAGCTTTATATGCAGAGTTGAAAACCTCTGATATGCTCCACCTACACATCTTTAAGAGTCATTAAAGCTTTCTTCTGTTCTGGTTTCCAGGTGCTGTGTTTTACATAGAGTTTAGGAATGAAGACATTCTTCACATCTGCATGTTTTTGTTGGGGTGAGTGATTCTCCATTTTTGGCCGTTTTGACAAAGACATTTTTACTTGTCACAGCAGGAAAGCACACGTGTTAATAATAAAATCGATAATTGCTAAATTGTATTCAGCCAAGCCTGTTTCAGGGTCCTGATGTTGTGCATGACTCACTATCACACATCAACATGGCTTACTGGGACACGTGAATAGCACAGAGCCATAATTTATGTTATTGGTAACACCTGTGCTTTTCCTGGTAAAGTAAAAAATGTCTGCTGTGGGAAAGGCCTGTGACTTTATTTGTAAATGCTAAAGCCATACAAAAATATACCTAAAAAAACAGACATTTGATGGGAATAGCCTATGTGTGGATTTACTGTGCATTGAAATATTGACAAATATTTTGTGTTTTGTACAGATCTGCATTCTGTTTCCTTGGGGTCTTTCTCATCACCAAAAACAGGAAAAAGACCAAGACCTTTGAGCCCTATGTCACTATGGATATGGTTAATGGTTTGTATAACCTAAAATTTCACATAAATACTGATTATTGAATCTCTTTAGATTTATTTTCTTTTTAACACATCTTGTGTAAAACAACAAAAAAGTGTGGCTGCAGCAGAGAAGACTCAGCATCTCTGTAACAATGACAGTTTACCCAAATTCATCTGTTAAGTTGTTCCTACCTATTCTTTCCATCATCAGGTGTCCCGACTATTCATGACAAGGGCCTTTTTGTCCAGCCAGACACCAATGGTTCTTTCTCCTATGGGGCTCTGGTCAACAACGATGGAGCAGCTCCTGCGACTCTACCAGTCCACCTGGAACAACCACCGGTCGGCTCGATATCCACGGATCCATCTCGCAGCCCCCCTAACCTTAAAGAAGATTAAAGTATTTTTATTGGGGTTTTTTCTCCTCCTTTCAACTATAAACAATATTCAAGGACCTAGAAAGACCAAGATGGGTTCAGTTCTTTTCACAATTACACAACTTCCAGCTCAGAAGCGGGAGTCTACTGGGTGTCCGTACACTCCTCTCCACCTGCTTTCCTTTCTGAAATCTCTAAACCAAAACGTGACCTTGAGAAGCGTTCCATTATTTAAGAAGATGTCAGCTGTAATCATTCCAAAATTGAACGGAAGTAACCTGAAGCTCCTGGATGTTGTGGTGGATTCACAATGATTTAACAGCAGAGATGGCGCTGTGCCTTGGAGCTTCCGCTACTTCTCACTTCCATGACTGTAAAGCAATTTCTTGCTCAATAATAAGTACATAAAGGGATCTGTTCTTCCATTGGGGATTATGAAGATACTCCTCAAATCTCCTCAAAGATCTATAATGTTGCTCCAGACTTGCCAATGAACATTGTGACTTTAAATATCTGCCTCTAACTCTCTCTTATATGAGCGGTTTTCACTCCACAATGTTGCCTCTTGTTCTTGGAATTGCATTGTGTTACTATTTTTCCTGTTGTGACAAAAAGTGGATCTTTTCATTTATTGTATTGTATTTATTAATTTCCCACACTCTTAGTGTGCCTTGAAAAGTAGCTTTACACTGGAGACATTACTGTAAGGTGGTACGTAATCCAGGTAGGTGAGTGAAGCGTCACTGTAGCAGTCATAAAAAGGCATAAAAATGTAAAACCTTTGAAAAGAAAGGTGATAACACAGAAGGGAATTGAATCATGCTAAATGTGCACTGTTGAGTATAAAAAGGTAAATCTACTGCAAAAAAACATATCTCTACTTTTAGTTTTTGGCTAAATAGTTTGTTTGTCCCTTTTTAATTTGATACCATTTGCCATTCCTGATGAAAAACATCCATGGTACAATGTTTTGAGTATTTGTTTCATGATTAGATTTGATTAAATACTCCTTAATTAATGAATGGATGCACAGATTGGATACACTCCACAGCTACGTGTGCGGCAGTTCATTTCTACAGTGTTAATAAAGCAGAGGGCTTTTTCTCAGTATTTAGTACAGTTATTTAAAAAAATCACCTGTGTTGTGTGTGTTTGGCCTCATCATAATAACATCACTGTGTAAACCAACTGGAGATTATCTTGTTATGAAAACTGCCATCTAATGAAACCTGAACTGATGCTGTAAGAGTCAAACCTGTTCCATTGTAAATAACATGCAATTCATTTTGTGTCATATCTGGTGTATTTGTCGGTCACAATTTGCAGAGGGTTTGCGGCACATCTGGCGTTAAGATTTCTGGTCAAACTTTGTTCCCCTTAACTGTTAATAAAACTTACATTACACTGGCTCTTCTGTCCTAACTGCTTTGGTTGAAAAGAACAAACAATAAATGTCCTAGCAAAGTGCTCTGGTACTGCTTTATGTTGAGCTGACACACTGCAGGATCAGAGTAAACCACGAACTGCATTATGGGAAATTAGGATCATTCTATAAGAAGGAAAACCTCTTGCTCTTTGGGAGATGTGGGTGAGAAAATCCAGTATGAATGTTGATGCCCGTCTGCTTTTCCACACCCTGTTTCCTCATGTTGCTTTAAATTGAAGTACTGAACAAAAAACAAAAAAAAGCTACTAAAATTCCATTTTAAATAGTTTCCAATTGTGTGTACCTTATTTTGTTTGTGTGCAACAGGTGGATCTGAGAACAGAACTGTCATCTAAATTCCTGTAGAGATGAGACCACCTCAACACGTAGCACTTATTATATTCGTATTAGTCTGTTGCAATTATTGTTTTCGTAGTAATTTGCCTCTGCACTATACTTTTGCTCTGGTTTATGCTTTAAGATGCTTGTTTAAGAAAGGAGATGCACTTATGACTTCTGGTGACTAGTAGTTCTTGAATACCTATGTTGAATACACTTCCTGTAAGTCGCTTTGGATAAAAGCGTCTGCTAAATGACTGTAATGTAATGTAATGTAATGTAATATATCATCATATGTGTCTTTCTTCTTTAGGATAATCTCATTGGAACATTGCTTGCTATTTTTGGGAACGTGCTTGTCAGCATCTTAAGTATTCAGGTACTGACCTCTGACCTCTGACCTCCACAATTTAAACTTCCTTAAATGTGCTTATTCTTGAGCCTGCTATGTCATCCAAGCCCCCTGATATCAACAATGTTAAGTTATAAAAAAAGTTAAAAATAGTTTTTTTTTTTCTCTGTCTGTAAATATAAGTCGCTTTGGATAAAAGCGTCTGCTAAATGACTGTTATGTAATATAATATAATGTAATGTAATGAAGAGACATTGAGCCACAGACTCCCTGCTGTGGCTCCCAGGCAGTCTTTATCAAATTAAAACCTTTAGTTTGGAGCGTCATCCCCCTTCCTGCAGCCTGATTGGTCGCTGCGATCCTCCGCTGGTATTTGATTGGTCTCACCTGTGCGTGCTGACGTCACACTGCGTCCACTGATCCGGTAATAACAAACACAGCGTCGCGTCTGTCTGTGTGACAAAGTCACCTGAGTATCCTTTTGTTTGGTTCCACCTGCAATGGGTCTGCTCGGCCGCCTTCACTGACACAGGTGGGGTGAGTAATACAGAAACACATGTTTGCCTCTTTAATTGAGCTTAAAACACATCACGTCCACATTCAGAACTGTGGACGTGATGCTGTTGATGTCATTACCTTTTTTTTTTTTTTTTGCACGTCATTCTACAGAGATTGAATGAAAATATGAAACAGGTTGTTGTCTATAATCAATATGCATATCATATCATGTCGTATTTCCCCCTGATTTATTGGAGATGTTCAGGTTAATTTGCAGATGGTCTTGTGTTTAAAATATTAAAGAAACCTTCATTCATGTTAAATGTTCCACTAGATGGCACTCTATTGACAGAACAGTGTTTGAAGTCTCACCTTAGGGGTCAGGCTGTTCTTCACCATAACCCTTTTCTTTTTTATAATCAGTGTTATCCCACGTGTTGCTGATCTATAAAGCAATGGCAATTAGTTGACAGAAATCAACACAACAAGTTATTTTTCAAGCAAATATGAAAACGTCACTGCTTCCAGCCTTTAAATTGTTAATTTGAACTACTTTTCTTAGCCTTTTGTGATCGTGAACGGAATATCTTTTTCATTTTTGGCTGTTGGTTTGACAAAACCAGCAATTCAAATACACCACCATAGATTTCGGGAAATAGAGATTGACATTTTTCATCATTTTTTTAATACATATAGTTTAAATGGACTAAATATCCATTCCATCCATCCATTTTCCGTAACCTGCTTATCCAGTTAAGGGTCGCAGGGGTGCTGGAGCCGATCTCAGCTGTCAATGGGTGAAGGCAGGGTTCACCTGGACAGGTCTCCAGCCTGTCACAGGGCTGACATATAGAGACAGACAACCATTCACACTCACATCCACACCTACGGGCAATTTAGAGTCTTCAATGCACCTAAGCTGCATGTCTTTGGACTGTGGGAGGAAGCCGGAGAACCCGGAGAGAACCCATGCTGACACGGGGAGAACATGCAAACTCCACACAGAAGGTTGTCCAGCCCGGGAAATGAACCCGGGCCCCTCTTGCTGTGAGGCGACAGTGCTAACCACTACACCACCGTGCAGCCCTGGACTAAATATTTAGCAAATTAAATATGAAAATAATCATCAGATGAAAACAATCATTTCTTGCAGCCCTAATTAGAATACAGTACCTTACGGCATCGTTGAAAGATGGTTCTCTAAACAATTTGGATTTGGAGAAAGAGGTAGATTTTTAGTCACCAGTGATTGCCCAAGTATACTTTCATCAGGAATACTGACCTACGAGTAGATGTCAACATGAAACTTCACCCTTTTTCCTCTCTGTTTTCTATTTATTTATTTTCGTTTCCCCCTTTATCTTTTGTCCTGTTGAACTTTATCTCTTCTCGCCATCTTCCACTGCCACTCCTTCCTTCATCTCCGTTCTCTTTCCTCTCTGTTTTTCTCTTTTATCCATCCCACAACCACAGTGTGGTATCGTCACTGCCATTTAAGTGCAACCCTTTAATCTTCACACACCAGTGACTCACTACCTTGTTCTCTGTGAGCAACATCCAGCCGGTATATTCACCTTATCTCCTGACTTCCACTCTCTTGACCTTCCCTCTCCCCAGTTCCCAGCCTCTGTGGTCCCCACCTGCCCGTCAGCTGACTTCCCAAAAGCCTTTAACATGCTGCGAGAGGGCTCCAAGGCGTGGAGCAACGGCTCAGAGGCCTACAGCAGCGACCCCGAGGAGGATGAGGAGGAGGAAGAGGACATGGTGTTTGGAGAGACTGATCAGGACGGCATGGCGGAGGAGATGATGGATCTAAGCGACCTCCCCACGGCGCTCTTTGCATGCAGCGTCCATGATGCAGTGTTCGAGGAGGACGCACACAGGGTGAGATGGAGCAGACACACACACACACACACACACAAATCTGGTGGGGTTAATGCGTCAATCTGTGTATGTTTGAGTCATCATGCTGAATGTGTCAGCGTGTTGAAGATTCAAAGACAAGCATCCACAGCTTTCACTCCTGTCACTTTATCAAGTGGCGCTGCTGATTGCTCAAACGCAAAGGCATACACACACACACACACACACACACACACACACACACACACACAACACACACACACACACACACACAAACACACAAACACACAGATATATACACACCTGATGCTGGTATTTATTAGCCATTAAACATGAATGTAGGTCAGCGGATTACAGTATGAATCATGAGCCATACTCCGCCTTAATCTATCATTTTGATCATGCCGTGTTTTATTCCCGCCCACTTACACTTATAGATGTGGCAACGGGCCTCATTCAAAAGCCCACATGCAGTACAGACATGTTAGGTTTGTACCTTTACACACACTTGCTGTATATATTCTGTTAAGGCCTCTCTGGAGTCTTATGAGTCCTGCTTTCACAGCTTTATCTGACTCCTCGGAGCAGGAACACTTGAGATCACTGGATCCTGTTTTCTGGAGGAGGATACAGAGCAAATGCTTTTAATGTTCTGCCCCTCTAATCCAATTATGCTGTCCTACCATCCCTCCATCCATCCAGCTGGCATGCCTGCCTCTCTTTAAGTCTCCCAGTGTTTCGTTCTCTGTCAAGTCTATCCATCCATTTCACCTGTAGAAGCTGTCTTTTTCCCCAACATTGTTCTCTCCTCTTTCTGATCACTTGTTAACTTTCTTTTCCTTCCCTTAATTCTTTTAATATCGCCCTCCAGTCTCTCTCCTGAGCGTTCTTTATTTATCCCCTCTGTGTATATGAAGGCAAAGCGGAGAGGCTAAATCTGGCGCATAAACAAAATCCCTTTAAATGGATCACTCCTTGCTTTGTGAGTTGGCTGTTTGTACACCCAGTGCTCCTAGCGGTGGAGTCTGCCTCCTCCCCTCCCGTTTTCGTTTTGCCTCCTCGCTTCATTACGATTCACACGCAGGTCCTTTTAAGTGGAAATGCCACCCACGCACCCTTCAGTCAGAGCATGTCAATAGATTGTTCTCCATATGGTTCAATTAAATGAGCCGCACTAAAAATAGAACTTTTGACATTTATTTAAACTTTCAAAATCAGGACAGGAAGGGATGAGGAATTTAATTGAAAACAGGCTGCTTGTGATATTTTCAAAGCACAAACAGTTACTGTATGGGGTTGTTTTTGGCTAGTAGCAGTGCTGTTTGTTTCTGCACACATACACAACTTATTCTAAAAATGCTAAATGTCTACATTTGCCTAACTGCTAAAAACTTGACATCTTTAACCCCAGTGTCTGCATCCTCAGTATAGAGCAGGGACATGGCAACCTACATTTTTTTTTTGTCTTTGGGCTCTTGGCTCCCTCCCAACAATGACATTACCTTCTGTTTCTGTCCTCAAAGGCCTGCATGCAGGAGGATGGGCTGTTTCTGTAATCTCACTGTGCTCTTTTAGAGAGGGAGGGAGAGAGAGGGGAGAGAAATATGTGCCCCCATATCTATAAGAAGCTCTTAGCAGGCTGTAAAAGCCTTTCCTTTCTTCTGCATTAGTGAAAAGACCCAGTGGCACACTTTTTCTTTTATCTGCAGTATTTTGTTCCCCTGACAAGCTTTTATGTTCAATGTAGAGACACCTTAAAACGTTTTTACTGTTTCTTTAGGAAGTTCAGCTCTGGTCCGGTCAGATCAGATCACCTCTCCACTGTAATCATTGGGGTTATTATTAATTTACTCATTAAAATGAATCCTCATGATTAAAACAGGGCTGCTCAACCACATTTAATGTTTTGAATGACTCTCACAGGGCTTTGATCATCGGCCTCTCAATTGAGATATCAAATAGAAAGGCTATTATTTTTAATTGCCCTTGTGTCATTATTACAGACAAATGCAACATGTAATTTAAGGCGACTGGCACACTTTTATTCATTTTATTCATTCATTTATGCTAAAACCCTCTTAACTGTCTAAAACACCTCAGACAAAGATGGAAATAAGTCCAGGACTGCATGACTCTATTCTATTAACAAGTCTGATATGTGTTGTATTTTAGTGATTATTAGAAAGATGTCATCAACTCAACCAACCGAAAAGAAAAACCTACCCAAATCAAATTGCACTGAACCTGTTCTGGGTCATTTCAGATTTGACTTAGATTATGCTGAGTCACTTATACCTCCCATTATGTTCCTCAGACTGGTTCTCATTGTGGCCCGAGGGATGATCGCCTACATTCGGCGTATGAATACAATTAACAGCATTGAATAGAGTGAGCGCAGCTGCAGCCGGTGTGGCTTCTAATTCTGACACGATTCATTATCTGTAGCCCACACAGAAAAACAAGTGTGTTCGAGGAGTGAGGGAGTTGGAGACAGAGGTGTGCATGCGCAAAGTAACGAGGCAAAGTGGTTTCTGTGCTTGTCAAAGGGAAAGGTCAGAGAAGCCATTAGAAGTCGTTCCTCATAGTACCCGGTGTATACCAGGCCTAATCAGCACAGAGCAAAGCTTTCATCGCTGCTGCTGCTGCTGCTGTCAGACCGTGCTCTCCTCAATCCATAACCAGTGCAATCAAGCAAGCAGCAGCTGCAACCTTAATACAGCACCGAGCAAAATGATTTTATCTTCTTTTTAGATTGCGGCACTGTATTGTTAAAGTATGAAAGCTTAAAGCTGAACTAATTTACAACGTGTAATGTGAAAGGGGGTAACTCACAGTGACAAACTGTGCAGCTCCTCTCAGCTCTGCAGAGCATTTCACTGTATTCTACTTCATTATTTTGGTTTTACAAATTGTGACTTTTCTGTTTTGGTTCACTATCAAAACACCCTCATCAACCTCATTTACAGACGCAGCAGGCAGCTGTCTGGAGCTGAAAAGCTCATATACTGTAAACCCACTGCACACAACCTGCTCAGCACTAAACGGCTGATTGACAAGTTAGTGACTGGCTGGTGAAGACAGTGGAGCATTTAGCAGCTGAATAATATGGATATTGGATTTGCATATGTGATAATAGGTGATCAGAAACATGAGTCCAACTTAGTTCTACCCACGAAAGTAAAGTGACAATATGTGCTTTCTTACCCAATAAAATTAAATTAAGTTGACATACTAACAGCATTGAAACTGACAATTAAACAATACGGCTGAGAGCTGGGTGAAAATTGTCAATACTAGTGCCTATACCAAAAATAATCATTTGTCTGATACCTTATTTGGCAAATGTTGGTATTCTTTAATGTACTCACCTTGTTAGGTCATTAGCTGTATATGCTCTTTTTATTATAGCTGTTTTGTGGGGTTTTTTTGTGATTCACTGCTAACAAACCTAGCCATTATAATAGCTGTCTGGGGCTAATGTGTTGCTAATACGTCAGTCGTAGTAACTGTTAATGTACTGTTGGACTTACTGTAATGTTTTTTACTCTTTTTACTTTTACTCTTGTGGACTGTGTATCTTTACAAGATGAGTAACTATGTTGTACCTCATATGTGGACCTAATGTCGATCTTTCACTGATGACGTACTGTAGATAATACGCAGTACACTCTTTCAGTTTCAACTAGGGACTAGTTCTTGTTGGGAAATAGTTCCAATTAAATCAATGTTTTCCAGGGTTTATCCAGAGTAGCGAGGATATTGTTTCTTAAAAAGAAAAAAATGCATATCGTTTTTCAGAGCTTAAAGCACCACAAATTAAATTCCATTCACCTCCATTTAATTGGTGCGTTGGCAGAAAACTCATGGACTTATATTATAACTCGTGGACGTATATTATATTAAAGCACATTAAACCAAAACTACTGCAGTATCTATTAGACCACTTGTCCAGCACATTTACTGCAGAAGCCCTACGAATAGTTTCCAAACTGTTCCTTTTAGCAATGCATTAGCATTGTAGCAGCAATAGAGTGCTGTAAGTATGTGAGGAGTGAGCTACTAAGGTGGACACTTCAGTCTAACGTGTTTGATAGCGTGACTCGTATATAGAGCAGAGTGGAGCTATGAAACACATCAGGGACTAAAGATAGCGTGATGGAGGATGTGAAAAGTGAGATGTGTGTTTCTGTTTTTATGTGCACGCACAACGGATTGTACACACAGCGTGCATGCATGCGCGTGGTAGTGATATGTTTGCATGTGTCAGACTATGGTCTATTTTTGGGTGTCGGCCCTTGGGGGGGGTGAACGTGAGGCAGCGGGTGCTTGGCAGGCTGAAGGTCAGACATGATGCAGTGCAGAGTGAGTGAGTGCCGCTGGCCGCCGCTCCCCGCTGCGGCCTGGATTTCATTCTGGTACGCTGACGGGGGATGTCTCGCCGACCCGGTGCGCTTGTTTTGCCTTTACTTGTCAAACCGAAGAAAAGCAAAAAGCAATTTAAGTCAAGCAGACAAAACCATGGGAAGCGGTTTGGTTGAATTGAGCTGTTGTGGCACTCAGGGTGGCAAAGTATTTCTGCACATTTGACAAGATGACAGTGTTTTCTTTGACAATCACAGTTTTCCATTTTTCTGTGTTAAACTACGAGGCTTCTTGCATTTTGATGAGAATCTCACGTTGAAGTCAGCTACTAGGTTTTCCAGATAAATGTGAGCCAAGCCAATACTGTGACGTGATTGTGTGACAAAATATCTGTAAAGTTAATAAATGTGTTTACATAAACAAACATGACCATCTACTGCACAGGTTGAACGCATCAAGGGTCTTTGTGCCTGTACAGAAGGGCTGTAAGTTAAACAGGAAAGTGAAAAGTATGTAAGGTAAATGATAACGGCCCTGCTCACCTATGATGAACCCTCACAGGGGAGTTTAATTATTTTGGATGATTATTTCTGTTCTGGTCTCTTCTCAGGACTGTATGGGTTTGTACAGAGTGTGCCTGATCGACATCACGCTCATTTTCCTGTTTTATCTGTTAGGATGGAACAAATTACACCTTAATAATCAGCTGTGCTCTAGACTCAGTCAGACCAGGTTGCCACTTCATTTCAGTTCGGTATGCAAAACAGTCTGTCACTCTTGCATTGACAGCACAGAGCCATCATTAACGTTATTAGTAACACCTGTGCTTTCCTTGCTATGACAAGTCCACCCATTCATTATGCCCTACGTAACAGACACTTAGTTGTTACTCTGTGGTGAGCTGCAATGGAGATTTTGGACACACAACAGTCCTTTTAGCATCAGTAGTATGTGGAGCATTGCATTGTGGTAATGTTTGCATGGACCCTTTTTAGTGAGTATCTTTTTAAAGTTAACCGTTAGGGATTTCAGGTCTATAAGCCCTTTTTTGCAGCAGCTGTTTTGCTAAATGCCATACCCGGGTAAATAAAGGTGTTATGAATAACATTAATTACAGCCCTGATGCACTGAGGCGGGTCGGGGCTGTGGTATTGTGCATTTTGGCTCACTGGTTGTGACACACTCAGTAGAACAGGACCATAATTACCATTATCAGTTACATCTGTGTTTACCCTGCTATGAACTGACAAAAAGGCTGCTGTGACAAGAGGCCTATTCTCTTTATGCCACGGAGTCCGGTTCCCACTAAACTTCATAATTCACCTTCAACAAGGGCGGAGGTCTAATCAGCCAAAACTCCTGTGTGGCTGTGTCTTTTATTACGGTTCACGTAATGTAGTTTAAACTGCGATTAGGAGCAGCAGAGTGAGAAAAACTGTCCATGCAAACCTTCAACTGATAATTCCAAATGGATATTTCCCTTCTGGTATAAAAAGAACGACAGACATGTCAACAAACTAAGTAATTAATAAAACCATTAGATACCATAATAGGGTCTGCTAATTGAAATGGAATGATATACTATTTGTTTGGATCTGTTCTTCTCTATCATATACAGTAGCTGATGTCAGATTCAAAAGAAAGGGAAAGGTGATAAGTTGATCAGCCAATTAAAGATATTTCCAACAATTATTAACCCGTTCATTAAGCTTAAGTAGAGTTTGAGTTTGCCCAAATGTTAAGATCATTAACTATCTTTATGAATTGGACAAAAAAATGTACCTTGAAGTCTCTCGGAATTTGTGATTTCTTTCTTGTAGCTATTTTCTGACATTTATCACCGTCGCTTTCACCTCTTTCTCTAATAGCTCTTTAGTTCTTCTTTAACTTTTTTCAAAAGGAATGTACAGCTTTCCCACAGGACCGACTTTTTATTTCTCTCAAGCTTTCTAAGTTGCTCTTTCGCATTTCCTATAAAGAGGCTGTTCTCTGGGTTTTTTAAATACATTTTTTAATATTTGTGCTTGGGAAAACATAAAGTAATATTTTTAAGAAATCTCTTTGACACAGTGTAATTTAATTACCACGTAATTTAAATAGCAGCATCTATTTAAAGAGCCTTCTATCCTCTTCATGATAATATAGTTCTATACTATGATACTCGTACAGTACCACTCCCACACCTTCAGCTTCAGAGCTTGATGGAAATAGATTTTTCCTCTTTGATGTGTGATTACGATTGGTTTTGTGTATGGTTGCTTTGATAAAAGAGACGACTCATCTTACCCCGCCCTCTCCTACTACACAGGGGCTGATTATGAAACTATAAGATTTAGCATGCTCCGTAAGCTGCTGTGTTTTCTGTTCTTAGTCTTGCTCCTGTGAGTCTATTTAAACCAAGATTATTTTCTGGTTCAATCAGTCTAAAAAAAGAAATGTTCTGTGGGCGCTTTCAAGAATAGCAGCTCACACAACAACAGAACATGATCTCTTATTTGACTGAAGTATAAATGGACACCCATGAATCGAGGCGAAACTGCAATCAGTCCATGAAATAGAAAATGTTCTGCAGATAAGTGTGTACAAATGAAGGAGCTGAAATAAACCCACAGACACAAGAAGTGTGGCTGATCTGACTGTGAGGATTTAAGAGACCCAGTTCATGTTTGATCAGCCTGTCTGTAAAAATATGTTTTTAAAAGATATGTTTTTAAAACAAAATGTAAAAACAATTTTCTTAACAGAGTCTCTCGGACTGTGTTGTATGTCTTAAAGTGGTTATTTACAAATGACCTCATTGTATAGTACTACTGTAGCTCCAGTTTGCCTTGAATCCTCCTTTTTTCTGTTTTCTTTTACCTTCCTGTTTACTTACAGAGCTTCGTTGATATTTAAATGAGTCTGTAGAGCCGGTTCCCCTGTGAGGCCGCTTCTTGGAGTTATTTATTAGGAGAGAAAGGTAGGCAGACCGGCATCCAAATCAATTTCTGCCGGTTGTCATTCACAGAAAAGGACTATTGACAGCCTGTTGTTGATTGTTTTTCTCTCGGCACTTGTTTTTCACAGTTGTTACTTTACTGGAAAAAGGGAATACAATCGTGTATGCGACTCTCGTCAAATCGATTTGGTTTTCTTTGGTTCTTGTTTGTTCGTACTTTTCTTTAGATCTTTCATTTGTTCATGTTTCCCAGGAGTGCTTTTTCTCCCTGTCATTTAGGTTTGTCTTTGTGTGTATCTCACTTTCTTTTCCTATCACTGTCTCGGCCACGTTGCTTATTGATGACCTATACCCAAGTTATTGACGTCTGGGGGCCTGTGTGTCAACCTGTCCCTGTGATTTGTACATTTTGAGCATCTGTTGCTGTGGTGGCAGGTGTGTTGTCTGAAAAAAGATATGGCAGCTTTAGCACAACTCTTTTTTTTTTTTTTTTCATACAGTTTGCTTATTAATCATCCTTTAAAGTTGGCATCCTTACACTAATTGTTCTCATCAATTTTTAAAATTAGTAAAATAATGGAGAACTCTCACACCCTGTCTATCGTTTCTGTTTCCCTCTTTGTTTGCCAACATCAGGAAATAGCACCCACTTCTTCTCAAAGCACAGTGTTGTGTCTGGAGCCCTGAGACCACCTCGGGTCCTTCCCCGCCACTTCTTTTTTCCCCCTTTCTGTTGTGTCTGGTACTCGGTAGCGATGGCCTGCAAGCAGTCTGCAGAGTCTGCACAACCAATCCAAATTTGACCTGATTTCAAAGCAAAGCAATCAGTTGTACCATCGGCACGTGTCGCTCTGTGCTTCCTCGTCCATCCCCCTCCTCTCCCTCTGTCCGGCACACACAGCTATATGGCAGCTCATCTCTCCAGCTCCTAAGCTGCTGGACTGGGTTAAAACATTGAACATCTGCTGGTGTCCCACCAGATGTGGGCTGTGAACCAGAAACATACCATGCTGTCATCTCCCATGTTGGGTCAGTGTTTGTGATGCTGTTTGTAAAAGCACTCCGTACATAAAGCAGCTTTTGTTATTTTGACCATTTACTAATTTACGTATTGATGTTGTTGGAAGTTATTCTCACATATGGCTCCAGGGCGCGACCAACAATCTGTCAACTGCAACTAAATATTATAGTTGTCCCAGCACCAAAACACAACGGCAAGTGCCTCTGGTGCATCCTAAAATGCTGGATTGCATATCGGTGAGTACTCGAGTCTATGCACTAATCCGATATCACGTTATCTTATCATTTATCAGCTCGCTCTCTGTACACCGGAACAACAACATGTGTCTCTCGCTAGCCAATCCATACATCCTGCGCAATTGGTACTGCACATGTGCAAACTATTACTACACACCTGTGGTTAAACACTCTTGTGAACAACAAATTTGTGTTGAAATGAACAGGAGGAGGACTAGTGTACGTTAATTATTAGCAGCCGATGGGCATCACACTCCTGCTTGGCTAAATGACGGAGCTAACGGTTAACGCAATGAAGTTGCATGGAGTAACTTTATGATGCGTTCAGGCTCAATTCAGTTAAAATGCTTATTGGGCGAAGATAAATTATAACCTTATCATGATGTATTCATATGTAATCGTTTTGGCGAGATCTTGTTTGAGGGAGTTGTTTTCACTGCAAGGGAGTTATGACCTGTTTCACTGTTTTTGTTTTTAATATACTGGTATCTGATTAGTTCTCAGTATCGGCCGATCGCAAGGTCCGGAAGAAAATGGTATCAGAACATCTCGTCTACTAAACATTTCCATCGGTCGCAAAGGTGTGCCTGACATTTAGCAGCTGTTTTTCTGTGTGTATTGTTATTTATTTTGCCACGACTGCATTCTGCAAAGATCTCTGTCTCCGATTGGCTCAGACCCTGATGTTCTCCTTCGCTGAATGCAGATGGGTAAAAAAAGGAATTTTTATAATCTTACCCAGTTTTTTTACTCGATCTACATCAGAACCTTAGAAAAAAACAGTAATTAAAAATAAAGAGAACTTTTGAATAATTTATGTCAAGAAAAGTCTCCGGCCTAGACTCCCCTGTCCCCGCTAAAATGCCTACATAAGCAAAAAAGATTGCTGGCTTATAAACACCTGTATGGTGCATTATCCTCCTACAATACAGTGAGTTTTCTTATAGATCAGTGCATTCCTATTCCAAAATAGTTGTATGAGATTATTGTCATAAACCTTATTAAAACGACTTTAAACACTAAACAGAATTTAGTTGAAACCCTTAAAAATCAAGTACAAAAGTTCAATATGCTTTTATTCTCATGGCAACTAGTATTTCTCTATTATCCTAAATATACATTAATTCACATTTAAGATTGGGGGGGGGGGACATTAGATATTATTTTCTAAGACATAGATACTCTGCTAATCTACTTTATGAGGACTCTGAGGGTGTAGTTTGATCAGAATGACTGACATTGGACAGACACCATAAGCAATTAACCAACAGCTGTCATCAGATTTTGATTAAACTGCTGCTAAATCCTGATTGGTGCTTAGAGGTCCATGACATCACCTTTTTCCACCTGAGCCCTGCCCACTTTAACCCAGTGAAAACAGCACAAATAACTTCAATCTTGTGATAATGTAGTTCTATTTTTTCATGTAGGAATATTGGACAATATCTGTACAGTTGCATGTACACATTTCCCATGACAACATGCTCATTTTTGTTAATTAGGAGAAACGAGGTCCAGTCAGAGTTGCCTCTGGGAGTTGTCTGTCGCTGTTGATTAAAGCTTGATTGCCAGAAGTCGTGTAAAGCTTATCTGTCAACATTTTGTTTTTCATCCAAATCACTAAACGCTGCAACAGCCACATTCTCATCCTGTCAGCTCGTCTGCAAAACTCAAACCTCCAGATGAAAAACGTTTCGGGCTTTGAAGGAGTGTTGATCGCGGCTACTTTTGCTCATCATTTACATTTTATGGTTGGTGTCTGCTCCTCAGGTATTCATGCTGTCCTTTGCACCTGACATATTATCTCTCTCTCTCTCTCTCTCTCCATCTCTCTCTCTCTCTTTCTATTTTCACTCACACTCTCACTGCCTTTATTATCTCTGTGCCATCCTGCCTCCTTCTGCGTCTCTGTTCTCCCCCGCTCTTTCTCACCTTACACCCTGTAGATCTGTCTCTCTGCCCTGTAGACACTCTCTTATCCTCCCATCCCTCTGTCTCCCCCTGGC
This sequence comes from Anoplopoma fimbria, assembly GCF_027596085.1. Classification (NCBI taxonomy): domain Eukaryota; kingdom Metazoa; phylum Chordata; class Actinopteri; order Perciformes; family Anoplopomatidae; genus Anoplopoma; species Anoplopoma fimbria. The sequence goes on along the minus strand of NC_072463.1, from coordinate 23,488,815 downwards.
TCCCTGCGCCTGTACTTGGCTGCTTGCTTTATAAATAGCTTGGCCTAGATTACAGCAGCTGCATTGGCGCTGGCACCGCCGGTTTGGTTTGGCTGGGCCAAGAGAGCTAGCCTGGTGAAACAAGAGGTTGGCAATGAAGGGATGGAGTGTTTGTGTGTTAGTGTGTTAGTGTGTGTGTGTGAGTGTATGTGTGTGTGTTAGCGTGTGTTAGTGTGTGTGTGAAGATCATATTGATGGTGCAGCCAGAGCCTAGGTGCATGCCTGAAGTCGTCATTCCTTCCATTCTTCTGCTGTTACATCACACACACACACATATACAGCCCATATTGCTTGTGTGTCTGTGGGAACAGTTGTCATTCTTGTAGTGAATAAAATGTGTGTGTGTTGGGTTTGATTTCACAGATGATTAAGCACAAATACACTTCATATTTAAATGCATTCTTTTTATTTGTCCATGTGTTTATGTGTTGGATTGTGTTCGGTTGTGCATTAACATGCATTTTGGTGTTATGTGCGTGCCTGAATCAGCCCACCGTGATGATCCACTGCCCTGATTTCCTCCCTCCTGCTCCTCTGCAGAGCTCTACTTCAGAATACAAATTCTGCTCGTCAGTGAGTCTGAGACACAGTGTCTCACCCTTTGAGCATCTCTGCTGTCTCTGCCTCCTTCTCTTCTCTTCTCTTATAAAGTGCCTCATGCACATTAGAGACTCTGCAATATCTCGATTTTTGTGTGCCTTATCTGTGATTTCAGGCTGCATGTACAGTACATTGATTTATTTTTACATGGGCATGCAGAAACAGAGGCTAAATGAAAAAGACAAAAATCTGATTTCTATTTCCTTAATATTACAATCTCCTTTGTTTTTTTATTTGCATGATACAACAAGCTTTAAAACCATAAGAATAGGCAAGGTAGCTGCAATTATTAGCTGAAACATCTGGATTATCCTTAAAGGAACAGTTTGACATTTTGGGTGAGTCACTTATTCGTCCTCTTGTCGAGAGTTAGATAACAAGGTGTACAGTAAGCTTCTATTCTATACTATATACGGATGAGAGAGTGGTATCAATCTTCTCATCTAACTTTCAACAAAGAGACATATAAAGTGTAGCATTACACATTGTTAGTGTGTACATTTTATTCCAGGCAAAGATATTAACCATTTGAATCAGTGACTTATTGCTATTACATTAAAACACCTACTGATTCTGTCATTAACAAGTCTGACAAGGTGGCCGCATTTAAAAGGTTCTCATCATTCGCACATGTTAAAAAATGAGCAGTTGCTCTTCTCACTTACAAATCCTTATTTGAAACAGAAAAAGAATGTCTTGTATTTTCCGACGTGGAGTCTTGTTCGGGGCATGCTGACTGTGAGATCTAACGGAGGGAATTGTGAATGAGGAGGAGTAGGAGAGCTGCAGAATGAAGCCAGAGAGGAAGAAAAAATGCTTCATTATCCACAGTGATCCATCCTACTTATCAATAGTGACAAAAGGGATCAGAGAAGAGCTTTGATAATCAAAAACATTTAAGTATACATCCAATAAACTGTACTGCATGTCTGTGGCAATTGCTATAAACAGCAGCTCCCAACCTTCTTAATTTTAGACGTCAGCCCAACTGTCATGCTCATTAATTGATTTTAAATTGGATGTCATTTAAAGGTGCTTTATACAAGATTGGGAGCATTTCTATTGCCTCTCACCCGCTCTCAAAATGGCGACGGCTTAGGCTGCAGCTTACGGTGCTAACAACACTAACCTTGCAAACTACGGCAATGTGGTAAAAGGACTCGCATTTATTTAGTGCCTTTCTAGTCTTCTGACCACTCAAGCACTTAACACGACATGTCAATATTCACCCATTCACACGCACATTCATACACTGATGGCAGAGGCTGCCCTGCATGTTACCAACCTTCCCATCAGGATCAAATATAAATGCTCATTCACACAAATGCGTGTGTGGGGTTACGTATCTTACCAAGGACATTTAGACATTTTCTTCCAGACTTACGATTAATGGAAGACCCGCTCTACCTCTGAGGAGGGTGCGTGCTAGCTTCCTGTATATCAGCTGTAATACAAACGCAGTGCACAGCGGGGACAATATTTCTCTTCAAATTATTCAATTGTCAATGTTTAGGTCGATTGTTTCTATTCGTACTACAAGCACTTGGAGTAGCAGAAGATCATTTATTCTTTCATTTTAGTGACTGTTACTATCTCAAACATTTGTTCATAATATTTAGCAATTTCAGCCATTTATCCATATGCATTTATACATTACTTTTCTAACAATTTAACATTTATCCACAGTTTGTTTTTGCTATTTCAGTCATCTATACCCATTAACATTAAGCATCCATTTTTCCATTACCTTTGGCCTACTCGTATGACTTCTCTGCTCGCTTGTTAAATACTTTTCATGCATCTTCAATCACAGCAGGGGGTGTTCAGGTGTTACAACTGACTCAGGCAGATGTGCAAACTGTGCAGACAGCCTCTTGTAGCTAGCTTGATATTGTGACAGTGAATGTATTAAAAAAGACCACTATCACACTCATTTGTAAACAAAATAAATGGACATATCTTTTTTTATTAAACTGTGTTCTTTTTTTTAATTAGCTGAGCATCTCCACAATCTTTCCACATATCCCATGGCAACCGCAGTTCCCCTGGTTACAAGTACTCCTGAATCACTGCAGCAGTAACACTTGAGTGGAATAGGCTGGAGTACATCAGGCTGGGCTTGATTAAACTAGTCCAGACTAAATGTGAGGTTAAGAACAGGCAGGATGGCTTTGAGTGAAGCACCTGCTCAGTTTTTTCGTCAGCAAGACAGTGAATCTCTGCTACCTTCTGTTGACCCAAGTCTTTGTAAATAGAGGCAACTGAAAAGAGAATTTTCCAACAGGCCATAAATAAATGATCACAGCATTTGGCGAGCTAAGGCTACGTTAGATTCCAGAAAACGGAGTGGATTTAAAAGAAAAGGCGGCACAGACGCTCTGCTGTATCACTCCTCAGCTTGTGATTTATGAGCGCTGGGGGTGATGTTGAAATAACATTTAAACCTGCCAAGTAACATCTTCTCTATTACCTGCTCTTAATATTGTTACTTGAAAGTATAAAACAGATTCACTCACAGCTCATGAAGCAGCTGACGATGCAGTTCAGGCTCAGGCCTACATGTTACAGTGTCTGATATCTGGCATTTATTGGCGTTAACAGGCAGAATTTTCCAGACTGGGTGACTGACTAATGCTGTCTGGTGAAAGAATGTCACAGTCATCCTCACATATCTCACTCATGTTCTCCGTATGCAGAGCGTGGACAATGCCTGACACACAGGGACATAAATAGCCCTCACCGCCGAGAGCCTTAATATTAATGGCTTATGGGGGACTTAGCTGTCTCGGCCGGCGGGGCAATTATTCTTATGAAATGAAGGAGCAGAGAGAGATGGTCTGAGTGATGGAAAAAAGACATGCTTTATTATGCAATGGCATAATGTCTGTGGGAATGTTTTAAATGATTGGTCTTCAGCTGAAGTGGAAACTCCCACTGTATCATCATATTTAAGAGAAAAAGGAGCTGTAGCAGCGGTGGTACAGCCGGATTCATCGGCTGCTTTATTGTGACTGATAAAGAGCCGTGGTACAGTTAATCTCCAAATGAACTAGTCAGCACTAAAAGTACAGTACAGCTCACTAAGACGTTCTTTTTGAGTTTTCATATTTGAGTCTTTCCAGGCTCCACAAGGCATCTGAACTTGAGACTCTGATGTCCAAAATAGATCTCTGTGCATGTTTTTGTTAACAGCATGTAGGGAGACAACAGCTTTGGCACTGAACTCATCAGTGACCTCCATTTAACAATGTTGTCCGTCTGTTATTCTTAGGCCAATGAAGCCACATGCCATGTCAACTGAAGGCAGCAGTTACTCAAGAGCATGCCGCTGACAGACGTGGTTATGTAATAGTGCCTTGACAGGGGGAAAAAAGGGATACTAAAAAATACTAAGTAGTATTTTACAGTATACGTAGTAAAACAGCTTTTCAAATGTAGTCCTGATCTGATACAATTGTTCTTTGATCACAAGGATTTTACCATTAAACTATGGCTGTGAATCGTGCTTGCTGCTTGTAATGTTGATGATAATCAGATGATTGACACAATAACAAGACCGTCACAAGGCACATGTCCTTAAGTTGTGAGCTTATCGCGTTTAATCAAAGAGTGATTTTACCCTAACAGTGTTTCATTTGACTGATTTTCTTAAAAAAATGTTTTGACTGAAACAGATTAATCTTCAGTGTTTCCAGTTAGAGAAAGGATGGAAAAAATAACACAACTTATTCGATAAATTGAATAATCAAACAAATGAATCACCAACTATTTTGTTACCCAACAAATAGTTTGAGTTATTCATCAATACAGATACCAAACATTTTCAGCTTCTCAAACGTGAACGTCCTTTATAACGTTTGTTCTATAAACTGGGTATCTTTGCTGTTTTGGACTGTTCGGATGGCATGAAATGTGTTTGTGTCACCTTGGACTCTTTGTGATGTGGCTTTTTCCCTGTTGTCTGATATTTCATTGTCTGAAATATTAACGGAATAATAATAAAAAAAATATTGGCAGATTAATTGATAACAAGATACATTTTTAGTTTAGCGGCCCTACCGATTTATGACCTTGCAATGTTCATTTTTTTTGATGTGACTGGGTTGGATTTATCATGCTACTGTACTACGTGCTGCATTAGGTTGAACTATTGTTAAGTTGCCTCCATACATCCCTTACAGAGCCTTAAAAAGGCCCGAGTTGTTGCAGGGTTTTTACATAAGACTTGAATGACTGTATATTATATACATATGTTCCTGGTATTATGTCCACCCCCTGTGGTGATGTGTTCTTTGTACTGCAGCCTATGCACATAAGAGCATCATTGAAAGGCATGGACGGTAACTAACAGGGTGCCACTGGTGATGATATAACTTGATGTACAGTTTGTACCCGTTTCATTTTGTTTCTGTGACCCTTTATATATAATAATAATAATCAATCCTTTATTAGTCCCACAATGGGGAAATTATTTCTCTGCATTTAACCCATCCCGGAGGAGCAGTGGGCTGCAATGAAGCGCCCGGGGAGCAACTTGGGGTTAGGTGTCTTGCTCAAGGACACCTCGGCATGTTGCCGGTAGAGGGGTTTGAACCACCAACCTTGTGGTTACGGGACAAGCGCTCTACCCTCTGATTGGAGAACTACCTTGCTCTCCACTACGCCCCATATATGGGGCGGCTGTGGCGTAGTGGAGAGCAAGGTAGTTCTCCAATCAGAGGGTCGGTGGTTCGATACCCGGCTTCGGCAGTCGATGTGTCCTTGGGCAAGACACTTAACCCCAAGTTGCTCCTGAAAGCTTGCCATTGGTGTGGACTGGATGATGCATGAATGTTAGTTAGATGGTAGCCTGTCATCAGTGTGTGAATGGGTGAATGATATGTAATATACTACTGACTGTAAGTCGCTTTGGATGCACATAAAGCGTCTGCTAAATGACTGTAATGTAATATATATATATTTTTATTTTTTTTTTTTTTAATTATTATTATTATTTTTTATTTTTTTTATTCTATTCCTCCAGCATCTCGGTGAACATTTAAAAAAAAAAAAAAAAAAAAAAAAAAACACAAGAAAAAGCGGAATAAACCGGACCGTGAATTCTGCAGTGCCCCCTGTTCGGTTCGTCAAACGCTGTAGTGGCGTAAAAACACGACGGACGTGGGGATGGTGATGACGTCAATGTGGAGCCAGGGTGGGAGGGAGGGAGGAGAGAGAGAGACAGAGAGAGAGAGAGAGAGAGAGAGAGAGAGAGAGAGAGAGACTGTGCGGCTGCTGCAGCATCACTCAGCAGAGCGTCAGTGCAGTGAGGAGTCCAGCAGCAACTCTCTCAGCTGAACAACAGAACAGTCTGGACTTAACCTCAAGTTCCTGGAGTACAGAGCCTTATAGGTAGACGCTTCTATTTCGAGAGAAGGAGGAGATTCTTTTTCATTTTTTTTTTTTTTTTTACTCCGTTCCGGTTTTATCCCCCCCCCCCCCTTCCCTCCCTCCCTAACCACGAAAAGGGGAATGCCATCGATAAATATGAAACTGGAGATGGTGACCATCATCGCCTGCGAAGTAGACATCGAGGTGTTTACCTCAGACAAAATGCAGGTACGGTTTTCACCTTGCCACTCAATTCAGTTTATTTTGTATAGCCCAGAATCACAAATTACAAATTTGCCTCAGAGGAGCTTTACAATCTGTACACATGCGACATCCTCTGTCCTTATAACCCTCACATTCACAGGAAAAACTCCCCTAAAAACCCCTTTAACAGGGAGAAAAAAGGAAGAAACCTCTGGGAGAACGACAGAGGAGGGATCCTTCTCCCAGGATGGACAGAATGCAATAGATGTCATGTGTACAGAATGAGCAGCATAACAGAGATACAACACATTCAATGTATATGACATAAATGATTCATATAATAAGACTACTTATAATAACAGCAGCAATTATTACAGTAGAATTATAGCCGTGAAAATAGGGATAGTAATGTGATTAATAATAATAATGGAAGTAGCAGTGGGTGTCGCGACTACGGTCCAGGTACCGCAACGATTCATGGAAACCTGCGAAGCGATAAAGCAAAAAAGGGCTTCAGCCGCTCGGTCGTCACGGTTGTGCCGCTGTGCGCTGTGCGGTTTGCCCTCTTAAGTGCATGCATGTCTGGGTGACGTGGGGATGCAGCCCCGTCTCTCAGACGAGGGTTTTTTTTTATCAATGGGAGCCGCCACGTCTCGCGTCGCGGGCACGAGCACAGTTGATTGACGCTTGAATGAATTGATGAAAGTGGGTAGACATGGCAAGAATGGGACGCACATACACACACAGACAACAACAACAACAACAAAAAGATCCTTAATGCACCAATTGTTGTATCATAGGGGAGGCTGTGGCACATGAGGTAGAGCGCTTGTCCCGTAACCACAAGGTTGGTGGTTCGAACACCTCTACAGTCAACATGCCGAGGTGTCCTTGAGCAAGACACCTAACCCCAAGTTGGGGTTCATTAGGCTTCATTGCAGCCCACTGCTCCTCCGGGATGGGTCAAATGCAGAGAAATAATTTCCCCATTGTGGGACTAATAAAGGATTGATTATTATTATTATTATTATTATTATTATCATTGTGTATGTTTTGGAGCAATGGGGGTGTTGGGAGGTAAGTTGAATGGGAGGGTGCGATGGGTTGAATTGTCCATTCGAGGCACATGCAGGGGAAGAAATGAGGCCGTTTTAGACGCAGTGGTGGACAGACCCCCTTCTCACCCTCTTTATCTCGGCTCGCTCCTTATCCCAGCAGCATTGCAGGTGCACAAGGTTTGATTGGATGCCGAAAACAGTGATCCAATGAAAAATGTCAGAGGTGTACACAAACACGTGAATCATCACGTCGATGCTTGCATAATGTAGTATGAATAATCCAACCATGATCGTCTGAATGGATGTGATTGGTGCCAACAGGAATACTAATGAAATGTAGGATCTTTACATCTGGCTTGGTGAGTAAAAATAGACTTAGCTGGAAGTACATTAAGGATGCTGTAAACTCAGTGCTGACTTGAACAATACATATTTTATTGACTTGTCCTAAGGGCAGGTACAGGTATTGGATACGCGGCCTGTCAGTCACAGAGCAGGAAAGCAGTTTCACTTAAATGTGTTCAAAGTGAGCCTGGGGGACCCCACCTCTGGCACCGACACCTGCCAGTTTTGGGTCTTAAAAAGGCCACACAGATGATCTGCCAGAGCTCGGCTCACCCGCTAAACCTTTTATATTCCATGTCAGAATATATTCCCTCACCTGCTGATCGCTTGTCTGATTTGACTCATCGCCGTAGAGACGGAGGGAGACGCAGGAAGGGAGGAAGAATGAAACCGAGCTACAGTGCAGCTCAGGAATACAAACACTGTGATTGTGGCTGAATTCAGCTATTTTCTGCATCCAAAAGCAGCAGTTGCAGGTTTTGAACACACAGTCACCCCACCCTCATCCCCACAGCACCGTTGTCAGCCAAATTTCATCACTTTTTTTGCAACTCCATGCGCATGATTACTAACCTTACGCCAGCCGCCTAGAGTGATATGCATGGTTATGGGAAATGTCTTGGCATGAATGGCACGTAAAAACGGCATGCGATTGTTATTTGATGTCACTGAGAAATATCCTGCATTTATGGACATAACAAACAGGCCTCTGACTCACCCCCTGTGATCTGCGTTCCCCAAGCGAGGCCAAGCAGCTGCTACTCCCAAATCTCATTACACTTTCTAACCACTGCAGACCAGTCAAGGTGAAAGACACCAATGTGTCACACTGCAGTTGTCCTGTAATTATAGCATAGCGGTCATAATCTTTAAGATTTCCCAGGGACTCTGGATGAAAGATAAATAGCTGTCTGTGAAACCTCAGAGGTGTTGATTGTGCAGGATTTCTTCTGTATTCATACTTCTGATCATGGCTGTGAATGCGTCTTCTTTTACAACACTTGTGCTATAATGTTGCAAAGGGGGGAAGTTGGATCACACAGGCTTAATCATTTATTCATGATTTATTTATTTTAGTGAAACCTGGTTTTGCGCTCTGAGATCAGACATCTTCCCCAGACAGGCTTGACACAGCCGCGGGCAGGGCAGTCTGATCACGGCGCAGTCTTCACTAAAGCTTCCTGTCAAGCCTCTCTTATCAGCCCACCTCTGCCAGACTCGACCCAAAGAAAACGGGGTCTTTGCACAATTAAAAGAGCAGACAGAGGGCTGACTTTCGAATGGCACAAAGAACACCACTAATCCCGGTTTCTGGCACACGGGGAGTGATGGAGAGCGCCGGGGGAGAGGGCAGATTAAAGCAGGACACGTGGGGAGAGGCCTCTGATTGAGCTCACCTCCCTGTCAGCCTGCTCTTGTTTTTATTATCATTCAACAAGCCATGAGCCAGTCTGAGGCCCCTGTTTATTGTTAATACCTCCAAATCTGAAGATGAGGAAACGGTAATCTCAAGGCTCCTGTTGTCTTGCAAATCACTTAAGATGAACTAATATGTGGATCGCTGCTATATATATATATAGACCCTTCACGGAACGATAAGGCAGTGGCAGAGGGGCTTGAATGGGCGACATGAAGAAAATAGGTGAATGGAGGGATTTTAATCAGAGGGGATGCTGTGCGACTGGCTGTGGCGTTTTGGAGCCATTGTTTTGACACGGTTGAAATGGCTTGAAATGGCTTGCCTTGGCTCCATGCCAGCTGGTTACATCATTAATGAGCCAAACACAGAGGCTGTGGACAGAGCAGGTTGTTGTTGCAATAATGGCAGAGCTGGTGGTACAGTAGGCTTTCATACCGACGTGCTTTGTATTTATTTTGGAGGAAACAAAAGGACTATTGTCGCTGTGAGGTTCAGTAGAGGCTAGAGCTGTGGGCAGACGCTGTAGTAAGTGCATGTTCGTCACACGGCACTATTGTTACCTGGAAAATGTAGCGGCATCAGCAGATGATAGCACAGGACACACGGTGAAGGTCATAGCACTTTGGCAGGCAGTGAGTGTATTACAGAGCACAGAGTGTGACGCAAGCCTTTACAGTTACCTTGCATGCTCAATTTGATGCCGGCGTCTTATTTATTTATTTACTTCGCTTGTCATTGTGATGGTCGCCCATTTATTAGCTCTTTTATACACGCATGAATAATTAATCAGCCTGTCAACCTGCTCTTTCTCTTGATAAGTGCCTCTCTGGCTGCAGTCTGTCACTGAATTAAATGTGTTTTTAATTGGGAGGCATTGGGAGAAAGCAGGATTTTGACATTATAACCCATTCACACACACTATAATAGAGAAACATGTCACAACACTAGAGAATGGCTGCATTGCAAGCCACACAGGACAGCTGTTTTCAACTGAAGCCTGCTCTCCCACACACAGACGACTGTATAACACTGACACAGTCACACACTCAGCAGTCACACACTCCAACCACAACAGTGAGTCAGCGGACTCACAGACCTAGAGACAAACACCTCTGTCAGCAAACACACACAACTCGTCGCTGAGGACGCCTGGAGAAGTTTCCATCCAGCTGGGTCACTTTCCATTCATCCTCCTGTCCTCCGTCTGTATGTCTGTCTGTCTGTCCCTCGTATCATATGTCTGTTCTCAGGCTTTACCGTCTCAGAAGTTATGATTGTAATGAGGAAGGAGGAGACATTTAATGACTAATCTGCTATTTGCAGATGTAGACATTTTGCTGACGTCCGTGTGATGTTTTTTTGTTTTTTTCCACTGTCTTTTTTTTTTTATGTACACCCTTACATAACGTACTGTCACTCTCTCGAATTTGTGACGGTTATTTTGAGCATCAAAGCAACAAAGGAAGGGAGAAAATATTGTGTCATTGTGTCGTTTAATCTGATTTGTTCTAGCTCATCAGATGTGACATATTTCACACCAATGTTTGGCTTTGGAAAGGGCAAAGGTTAAATGAATAATTTTATTGATCTGCAGATTACTTTGTCGATTTATCATTTGGCTTGTAAAAATGTGAAATATGCCTTTCAACTGCTGTTTTTCTTTTTCTTTCTGCCCATCAGTCTAAAACCGGAAGATATTCAGTTAACTATAAAATAAAACGAAGAAAAGCAGAAAATCCTCACAATTGAGAAGATTATATTAGATTATATTTTTCATTTTTGTTTGAAAAATCCCTTCAAGATTAATTAGTTAACAAAATATTTGTTGATTCTTTTGCTGCAGATTGATTAAAATGTTTGTTTTCTAGAGCAGACATTCGTGACATTGTTGACATTATAATTAAATTAAAGTATCATCCTAGGCAAGTCCTTGACAGATTTATTACCTGTCTCAATGAACTGACTTGATCTGCTATTGGTGGCCATTTATTAAGTAACCCATTCCCTCTGGAGTGTTGTATTATTTAGAGAAAGGACAACAACAGTCCTCTCACTCCCTGCTCATCAAACATAAATCAGGCCTGAATTTTAATATGATCCAGGGCCGGCATTTCAAAACATTGTTGTGATGCACTCTGACCAGTTGTAGAGGTGAAGGCAAAAGGCAGAGGAGCAGAGGCAGGACAGACGGGATGGATGTAGACGCTGACGGTATCGTGTTCTGTGCCGGTAGGAAACCAGATCGGCATCTTGGCAAGGTTGAGCGATCCCGGCCCGGAGCAGTGGGCTCAGGTGTGCCGGCTCCCCCAGTCTGGGCACTAGGCAGGTGGAGATGGGCAGCTCACATTGGCCTGAAACCTTAGAGAAGTGCCGGGGCTCAAGTGTCAGCTAAAGGTTAGCGCTGTGTCCGTTAGGGTGACGTAGAACAAAGAACAGTCTCCTGCAAGGGGTATCTGGTTACCATGTGTCCAAGACGACACGACTATGAAGTGATAAGATTAGAACCAAAAGAAAAAGGACTCTCGATGGAATGTATGGTTCAACAATTTACTCGGCAAGGAAAATAGATGTGGAAACACCATCACACAATGATTGGCCTCGTTATTGAAATGACGTGTCGAACATTGTTTTCCTGTCAGAATTTCCAATACAATTTCCATTCCAACACAAACAGCCCTGGAAAGACAGGGTAGTTTTAGTGCTTAAAATAGCAATGCCAAACCAATTACCTCAGAAGAGTACAATAAGGCTTAAGACTGTTGAGTTTACAGCACACTGCAAGCTAAAGACAAACTTTATTATGTTCTCGAAAGCGGTGTTTGCTTTTTTAACAACACATAGAAGTGCTGAAACAATTAGTCAGATAGTCATTCCACAGAGAATTAATCAACTACAATTTTGGCTATTGATCAACCATATATTTAATAGTTCAGCGAGCAGAGATGACTAATAACATGATTATTTCAGATTTTTCTCAGTTTTAATAATAGTAAAAAAAAAACATGAGATCTTTAGCTAGATTCAACCTATTGTCAGTGGTGGAAGAAGTATTCAGATATCTTACTTATCAAAAGAAGCAATGCCAGTGTAGAAAAGAAAAGTCCAGTTTCAGAAAAATATATCATGAGTTTATTATTTATGCGTTGTACATATCATCTTAATGTTGCAGCTGGTAAAGGTAGGACTAATGTGGACATGTATTGCTGTGTAATTTAATATATAATAATACATCATTTATTTGTTAGTTATATTTTTTAATAGTTGTAGTCTTAAAAGTAATTTAAAAAAGCTTTGAAATATATGCAGTGCCATAAAAAGTACAATACTTGTATAACATTACAGAAAATGGAAATACTCGAGATTGTACTTCACTTTCCTTGACTGCCGATATATTATATATAATCCAATCATCCATATACTGAAATACAACATGCATTACACTTCACCAGCTGTGCAGCCATGCTCCTAGCTTTGCTCCAGTAATGCTTGCCTATTACCAGGGCTTGGTGTTGTGATGCACCGCCAACAGATGGATAAAGAGGGTAAAATGGTACAGAGCAGTAGGGTAAGACAGTGGTGAGTAGAGAGAAAGAGCTCATCTGTCCTTGCAGTGGTGGCCTAAGGTAAGAGCTGAAGCATCTTTTCGCCAACTTATATAATGTTGTGTAACTCTTTGGAATTACTGTCGCCTCTCAATTGTGTGACTCAACGTGGGCGACTGTGTGGACATACTTGCATGTTAAGAGTGTGTGAAAATGTGTCTGCACGTGTTTGTTTAACTGAGGCCTAAGTGCTGCTGACGAGGAAAAGCTCCTGCCTCAATTGAAACCATAACTACCAGATTGGTGGTAATAGGATTAATGTGTCTCCTCATGCTGTAAACTGATTTCAGTCTCCCCGCCGTGGACACACTGTCCCCGAGGGAGCCGCAGTCTAGCGCCGCTGCGTCGACCCTTTGTCGATACTGCTCCCCGCTTGAGCTATTGATCCCGCTTTAGTAACACTTGCCCCATTCACATGCCTCCCCGGCTCTTATGCAGCCCTCACAATTCACTCAAAGGTATTAATCATAAGTTGTTTTTGTTGTTTTGTAATACTGAGGATTTGCTAGTATGCTAATACTAATAGCGGCTTTGACAGAAGCCGTGTTTGTCTGTGTGTGTGTGTGTGTGTGTCACCACACACACACACACACACACACACACACACACACACACACACACACACACACACACACACACACACACACACAACATCCGAGTTTATCCGTTGATACACATTACCTCATCCAAAAGAGTCAGCAAGTTAACTGTAGGTAACAGTGTTTCCTCACTGGCCACAAATTACCAAGTATGGACAACAACAGTGCTGTAACATCACTGAGAATATGTAGGCTATGCATGGAAAAAGCATATTAATATTACAGATTAAGAAGGGTAAATAATCCAAACTATTTTAATAACTCTGGAGGTCTTCTGAAGCAATAAAATGTCAGGCACTTTAAATATACGTAAGCAGATTTTAAGTAAACTTCAAAATAGTAGTCAGTTAGTAGTCACTTGGTTTTCTGGTTTTAACACCATACCAATGTATTACTTTTTCAGCTGTGCAGCAATCCAAACACACTTCCAACTAGAAAGGTGCACTCAGTGGCGTGACAGTCATACAATCTTGCCCCAATTTGTTTTTAATTTACCAAGATGTCTGCCCGTGTTGCAGCGGCTGAGTTTCAGCGAGGTACAGCATTGTCTCTACTGGTAGTTCAATTAGCCATTAGCTAAACACACACTGTAGAAAACAAAAGTGAATTCCAGAGCAGCAGACGAGAAGTACGCAGCAATGTATGTATAGTTCTGTTAGCTGTTAGCAACACACACTGTCCATTACGTTATGTGTCAGCCAAACACACCGCAAATGTTATCTCAGCTGTGTTATCACTAGCGGCCCCTACTGGCCAGGGCCGGTTAATAGTAGTGAATGAGGAGTCAGCAGGAAGTCAATGGCAGTGTAAAACATGCAATAAAAGGTGTTTTGAGAAAGTGTGGGTGACCGCAACCACAAGAGGTCCCTGAGCATGCAGCCATTACTAGGGACCCAAAGTATTATGAAGTTAGCTGCAGCAGAATCTGAGTTTAGCCGTGGACAGACACAGAGGTGCACTCTCAATCACTCACGGGCGCGCGCACGCACGCACACACACACACAGACGCGTGCACACAGGCAACCGATCACATAATTCTCCTGACAGAGATAATAAAGGTTTAAGGAACGGCCCTTTAAAGCTTTTACAGAAAGAAATTGTGAAACTGTGTTAACAGTATATGACTGCAAATGTAATGATAGTGAAAAAAAGAATGGCTGGCAAATTAGTTACGTTGTCCCTCATGCTAGGAAGAATAAAAGTATCATATCTGAGAGGAAGAACAACACAGTAATCCATAGGAGTTAAATACATAACAGTAAACCTTAACATTTACTGTACAGTTGTTAGCTTACAAGCTAGCAGCTGTGTTTGTGTTTAGCTCGAAACTCTCTGTTTTTCTCTTTTAATTCCCTCCAGTCTGCCCCTGGATATTTTCAACAAGTACAAGTAGTGAAATACATAACCATTAATCCAACAGTAATAACCTGTCACTTAGAATGTTTGTATTGGAAAAAAACATTAGCCTAAGACATGAACCATAATGGCTAACTTAGTTGGCACTAAACTGATTGCAGGAAAACAAAATTAACAAAGGATAACTTGCTATGATTAAAAAGTGTACCATAGATAATGCTTTGTGAAATGGTATTTTGGAAGTTGATAATAGGTGCCAGCCAATATTTGCTTGGTCACAGATCTGACGAAAGGATGAATGTAGCAATGTACGTTAAACTGCTACAGAACTGTACAAGAGGTAGTTGCTAGGCTATGTCTATGAGAAAAACAAGGCGGATTATGAGCATTAAAGCATGTAAACATGTTGTAACTGTAACTTGAGCATAATAGGGCCTATTTAACTGAAACACACACTGATCCACTCAGTAACAGGTTCATTGAGATGTTATCCTGTGTTGTAGTATAGGGCTGAGTGTAATGGAAACAATCTACATATTTTGAATATTTGTTTTATTTTCGACGTTGTTCGTTGTAATTTTTGGCAGCCAAAAGGTCTGCTGTGTTTTAAACACAATACGTTTTCATGTCACAAGTGATAGTTGTAACTGCATACAGACATAATCTCAATGGAAAGTTGGCTCTGTTTTAGAGAACAGTAATGGAAAATTAAGGAATGCGATAAGCAAAAATGTGCTGGAACAGACATGCATGCAGGTATGAGGTTTATGATCCAGCTGGGTCTGTTATCTCAACAATCTGCCTCTCTTTGTTCAACCTCATTAGACTGGATCCAGTTTGGCCCTTTAGGGAGGACTGTAATTAAAAACGATGGTCCACATACTTAAAAAATGAATTTTCTTAATTTTTCCAACGTAATCTATTTTTAGTATAACACTGTCCTTGACTCACCCCGAGGCTCCGTGGCCTAGTTTGCTAGTTTTCACCTAAATCCCGTTCAAGCACGAGGGTCTGGATTAGACTGTGCTAAAGCCACGCACGTGTCGCAGAGAATGATGAGTGATTCGCCCAAGTTCGCCCCAAAAAAACACGGAATAACCCTTTTTTACGTCGCTTTTAGGCTCAATTAATCTTTTCATTTCGATCCAAAATGCCAAATGGTGTAATTCAATATAGAATTGGTCTAGCTTGTGGATTACAGTCGTGTAATTTAAATACTGTACTATCTTAAATGAGAAATTGTGACTCGGCCAGTGTGGCTGCAGATTCGCACAAAAAGGATGCTTGTAGATACTGAATTAGGGCTGCAACCAATGGTTATTTTCATTTCTTATTAATATCCTTATTATTCTCTTTGAAATAGAGATAATGGTTAATCATTTAGTCTATGAAATCCCGGAAAACGGTTAAAAATGTCCATCACGTTTTACCAGAACCAATGCTAACATCTTTAAACTGCTTGTTTTGTCCAAACAACAGTCCAAAACCCCAAACTATTCAGTTTACTATCATAGAGACTAAGAAAACAAATTTTTCAAGTTTATAAATTATTCATCTTTTGGTTCATTGTCAATCTGTTTTTGTTCTCCACATTTAGCTGTCCAATGCCAGTCCAACAATACAAAAGCTTTAATTTGAAATTAAAATCGGGCTGATTCTTTTGTTGCCTTTTTGCGTATGTTTAGTGTATTTTCAGTCACATGGCTGATCAAAGGAATGATGGGATATGTCGGTGTGTTTCAGATGATGTCTCACCACTGACAGAGAACAAACTGAATATGTGAGCCTTACTTAGCTGCCTAAACTGCACAATCAGTTGACAAAAGACAACAATGAAAGTCGACAGCATGCTGGAAAGTCACAGTTTGAACACAATTCACTGAGAATACAGTCAGAATCTGGTATTTGTGTGGACGTTTTCGGTCTTCAGTGCGTGTTTATCCTTCATTGTGTTTACCGTGCAGACAGAACAGGATGGACCTGAAGCTCTGCTAATTGTAAGCGATCCCTACACAGTGAAGAAATGTAATCCTTCCTTTACATAAGATGGGAAAACACTTAAGTCACAGTCATCTGTCACAGGGTTACACCAAACGCCGCCACTTGACTGATTCATTACCTTGAAGAGGTGTGAAGTAGATAAACTGTAAATACATTTAAATTCCTCAGCTTTATCTTATCTCCTGTACCCTGTTTGCCTCTGCACCGCTCTGTCAATCACTGCTGTTTATCGTTCTGCTTCCTGACTTTGCCCCTGATGAAACCCTGTTGACAACGTTCGATAAACCTGCGCATCATCCCTAAGCTGACTGATCTTTTGTTTGGTTGATTGTATGTCAGGACCACTTGCTGGTTCTGCGTTTGCTGCCTCCCTGTGCCCCTGAACGTGGGTTTTGCCCGCAGTCATGTCCTGTTGCCACCATCATAACAGCCTTTCCATTACCGTCAGGAACATAACTGCCTCATTACCCAAAAGGCAATCAGCTGAAGGATGAACCCTGCAGCCACTTCGGCCGTGGCTGCAGGGTTCATCCTTCAGTTCATCCTTCAGTTCACCAGTAAGCTTTACACCACTCCACATTGGATTGTTACTGTGCTTGATTGCTTTCTGTCTATTTTGGGACTTTTTTTGTGTGCCGTGTTCTCCCACCTATCAATATTTTTTATCCCCCTTCAAGACATGAGGCAACAGTTACCTGAGGGAATGTTCAACTTCTATTTAACAGTATAGTCATGGCTCTTACTACATAATACACATGATCATTTAGAAATACAATTTGCAGTTCAAGCACTGTAGTAAACTCTTTATTTTGTGGTACATTGGCAGCAGCTCATTTTATATTTTCTCCCAAGAGGATTTTGTTTACTGTAAACTGTGTTGATAGTTATACTCTGGCAGCAGGAAACAGCTTTTTAGTTGTCCCTTATGGAGAAATAAAATAAAGGAAAAAAAATGATGATGAAAATCTGTAGAAATTTTAAACTCGGAGCCTTAAGAATATTTCTCTTCTGGTGCAACATGAAATGTCATTTTCTTAGCTTTTATTATCTTTAAGGGGGCCTCTTTGTCTAAATAAATGTTTTAGCTCTGCGCCCCATTTAAAAATGGTTGCACAAATTTGTATTAATTGAGTTCTACGTGATAATGGCATTCTTATAAATGGGACGCAAGAATAGAGATTGATCTGATAAGTGAAATGTGTGAAAATGAACGTGAGAGGAAAAGCAGATTCATGTTACAGGTGACTATTTGCATGTTGCAAATTTGTTAAAACGGTCCCCCTGGGTTTCTCAGTTGTGCAGCAGCATGCCCGATACAAAGAGACAATCCAGGACAGGAGAGGAAGAGATTTTTTCCTGTTGAATTCACCATGAATGTTATGTAAAGGTGATATGAAGATGCAATAACGACAGCACTTGCCTTTTCAATCAAGCCAAATAGTGGTCTATTTGAGAGCTGTGACTTCACACCTACTCATCTCCACCGTTTCCAACATAAACACATCAGATTTTTCTTGTTGGATAAACAAACTCGTGAGTAAAACATAGACTTTAATGGGAGATGGAACCATGAGGGTGATGTTAGGTTTAAAAATGAGTTTTGCCGGTTACTGTATGTGAGATTAATATTCTTGTCCAGCTGCTTCAATAGATGTTGTTATTGGCCTTGTTGAGAATAAACAAGAACATTCTGTTCCTTTCTCCTCTCAGTCACTGCAAATACAGTAGTAGCAGGTGCTGGATCATGCTGTGTATTTGTGTGTGTGTGTGTCTGTGTTTGTGCGGTTAAAACCGGTCTATCTCTGCTGACAGGCGGACAGTCGTCCTTCAGTTGTGCTTAGATCCTAATGGTGCTAACTGTGACATTACTTTACCATGCAGACATGCCCTGTGTGTGTGTGTGTGTGTGTGTGTGTGTGTGTGTGTGTGTGTGTGTGTGTGTGTGTGTGTGTGTGTGTGTGTGTGTGTGTGTGTGTGTGTGTGTGTGTGTGTGTGTGTGTGTGTGTGTGTGTGTGTGTGTGTGTAAAATACAGCAATACCAGCTAACTAATTGTGGAAAACACAGCTAAGAGTCCTGAACACATTGTGCACATTGCAAACGTGCACACACAGAACAAAGGCAGTGGGTTACCGAGGGAACATTGCTATGGCAGATGAGCAGGCCACTTTTGAGGCCGCTGTAACCCAACACCCCTCTCCTCTTCCTCGTTCCCCCTCCTCTTCCTCCTCGCATTCCCTCAGGATGTCCGCTCATAGAGGCCACATAAATTAGTTATGAGCACGCTCACTTATTACACTCCAAACGGCCGTAGATGTATCAGCATCAGTGGTTAAAAACAGACAGTACGTGCTATTATGGAACTTGATCTCAGAGATTTCACACATCTCTCCTCATGCCAAAACATAAATTTAGGTTAAGGAAATACCTGCTGTGTGTGTGTGTGTGTGTTGTGTGTGTATGACCAAGACCACCTTATTGGGTGTCACACATGGAGTTTGATGACATGTGAGTCATAGTAGCTGGCTAAGGCTCATGGAAAATTCACAGTTTGAACAAGGGCTTAAGTGGGCTCTGCAGAAGGGGCCAAACAAGTGCCTTGTTGTCATTCTCAAGCTAATTGCAATTAAGCCTGAATCAGAGGAATTTGAATGCAAACAATAGCTGGTTGAATGCTTTCAAATCTAAGTAGGCGGTAGATTCTAGATGGATACATTTGCTGATTATTTACCCCAGTTCCTTACATCTTCACTAATTAATATTTTTATACTAGCAGTGGCAGGTGTCTCAACTCTATGGACCTTTTTATAGCATTTTTAGCGAATTGTTTTGGTGTTACAGCCCACAATTTTACTGATTTGGTTCCCATTAACAGTTCTCATCAGCATCCTTTCAGAAGTAAAAGTTAAAAAAAAATCCCGATAAATTGTCTTTTGCATCTAGCCTTTGAACACAGGGAGGCTTACATTTTTGTACATGTTTCTTTGTACTAAAGATATGCTTCTGTGAAGTTGTATTTTGAATCCATAGAATTAGGCAAATCATAAGAGACTGATTTAAACAGTAATCTGGTTTTGCAGAGGGTGACCCTTTAACCTCTTTAATACAAGATTCTGACACATTACTTCTTCTGTTTCAACACAATTTAAAGGGAAGAAGATTTGGTTAATGAGCAAACTTAACACTTGGCCGTCCCTGTGTTGTTGTGAGTCACACTCTCTCGGGATGCAGCATTCTAATTGCTAAGTTGGTCGGTAATTCTCCTCAAAACACATAAAAGGTAGTCACACATTCCTGACTTGACCTCTTTTTCTATGCTTCTCTAGAATGCACCTTTTATGGCGAACTAGAAACCTGACTAAAAATGGTATTAGGGAGCCTGGAGGTGAAGTCAGCTCTGAAGTTTATCCAGCCAACCCGAGGCGTTTAGCAAAGGGAAAACCAGATGCACTTACATGGGGAGAAGAAGTGGAAATAAAACAAGAAGGGAAGCAGGGAAGATTATGAGTAAATTAATCTGCTTATTGTTGAAATGCTAATAATTTTTCCACAGTGTACACCACACTGCAGCATAACTGTGTTTCACAGCTTGCACTGTCATTTACAACTCTGCATGTGTCAGACACGGTGGTGATGTGATTTCAGAGATGCAGAAGACTTCCTGTACTTGGGAGTGTATTCTCATAAAAACCATTGCTATGAAGTACTAGTTTAATAGACATCCATCAAGGACTGTAAAGTAGTGGTACTATAATGATTCATTGTTCATCGTATTACAACTAATGTCATGAGCTTCAAAAAGTTATTCAGTAGTTTCCTGATCACTAAAGACAAATAGTGTTACATCTGTTTGGGATTTATTTCTTAGCAGTAGTAAAACACATATATTTGTATGTGTTAAAAGGTGATGTATGTCATTAGGAGATGCACAGAATGATAATATACAGCTACATTCTTACATTGCATCTCCATTTTAATTTTATTTTTTTACATTTAGTGCTCACTTTACTTTCCAGTCCCGAAGTTACGTATCGTAATATAGTGTTAAACGATTAGTCGATTAATCAATTCATCGTTAAAATCGAAGCAAATATTTGATGGTTACAGCTTCTCAGGTAAAAGTAAAACTGAATATTTTATTACGAAAAACAGCAACTCTGTTTTACGGACCAATTGATTGACCAAACTAGAAAAAGGGACAAAACACTTAATCGTGAAAATAAAGTCCTATAGCAGTGCACAGGTTATGTCCAGGATTGTTGTGATGGATATAGGAATTAAATGATGTCATGACTGTGCATTCAATGCCACTAATTGTTAAAACCAGATGTACAGTATATGTGCAAGATTTTTTTTTTATGGATTCATCCAAAGGACACACAGTGTGTGCTGAGTTCCCAGGTACCTGGTGTCAGCCATCACTAAGCTGTCACTAATGTGCTGAGGCAGATCTCACAGCCGACATGCCGCCTGTGTGTTCCTCCAGCTAACGTGCACCCTTTCCATCCTGGTGAGAGGTGCTGTGTCAGCCGAACACAGGCGTGATGTGGGAATATTTCAGCCGTGTGTTTCCCACTGAAAATCTATTGAGACAAGCACTGGCACGCATTAACGCAATCATGGACTGATTTGATAAAGGGCCAACATGATGACCTATTGATGATGATGCTACTGACTGCACACGTGTGGCTCTCAGGACATCAGGCACATGAACAGATCAAAGGGATTCGGAAAAGGCAAAGGTATTTTGTCTTTGCACAAACTTTCAGTGCAAAGTGGTGGTGAAGAAACTGGTCAGTCCATCTAGCGTTTTGATTTTTTGAAAGAAGACTTTGCTTCATGGTCCCGTTTCCACCTGTGCTGAGATGGTCAGCTAGGAGACAAAGAACAGCGCTACTGCTGATTACTCAGAATCCAGCTCTCCCAGCGGCCTTTTTCCTTTTCCTTTCGCCCTCCTTCTGAGCTGCTTGATTGAGTTCACAGCCGAGGGGGCCACTTTGGTGCCCATGGAGAGGACCGAGTAATAAAACATAGGAGATGTGGGAATATATCATGTGGGTATAGTTAAAGACAAATGTGATGCATGAGGAGGAAGGGGGGAGTGATCAGAGATAGGAATGAGTTACATAAAGAGACAGGGAGAGTGAGGACAAACGGACGGAATCAGAGAGGATTGCAGGCAAAATGACGGGAAGTTGGGAATCTAATTTCACCATTAACTCAATATCACGTCTAATGCTCAGACAGAAGTGTCAATTAATAACTTAAACCCCAAAATTTGGGACCCTTTACCAGGAGGGGAACAACTCCTCTGGGTTGCTAGCACTGAAATAATTTGACAGTTAATCGATGAGGAGATCAACAGAAAATGTATCAACTAATTGTTTATGAAGCAAAAATAAATAGGAAAAAAAGATTTGCTGCTTCTCGCTCCTCGAATGTGGGGATATGTTACTTTTCTCTGTTCTGTATTTTATATTTCTGAAGAAATATAAATGTTTTTATGAGGAAATGTTTTAATTTAAGAAAGAAGAGAATTCATACTTTTACATACTGCATTTACTTATGTCTACTTGCTATTGATACACTGTGTTTTATCAGGATTAATGAACAGTTAATGTTTTTCTGCTTTTGCAGGAGAGGTTTGAGGCATTGTTTAGGATCTACGATGAACAGACGACTTTCCAGATGTTTAAAAGCTTTCGGAGAGTCCGGATCAACTTCAGCACCCCAGAGGCCGCTGCCCGCGCTCGCATCGAGCTGCACGAGTCCGAGTTCAACGGCAAGAAGCTCAAACTCTACTTCGCCCAAGTGAGTGTCAGTAAAGGGGTCTGGGAAAGGGCAGGAAGGGGTCCTGGGACAAGTACCGTCTAAGATAGATCAGTGCTTATTTACATGGGAAGTTATGCTATAAGTGCATCATTCACACACACAAATTCTCACAAACAAATACACACACACAAAACTCAGAAAAAGGAGTATAACTCTGGCTCTCCTATCCAGTCCTTTCACTTCATCTTTTTTATTCTCCTCTCTGGCCACACCTGACTGCTTCTTCAACTCTCCTGTCAAAGCTCATCAGTCACATGATTGAACACATGAACGCATAAACTCCTGATTTTCCTTCCATCGTAGCTGTGTGTTTGTGTGTGTCTGTGTGTTGCCTTTGGGGGAGAGAGGGAAAGAAAAACAAGGTGAAGTGTGTTTCTAGTACAAACACAAAATTCGAAGAGCATATATCTTCATTCCTGTAATGAAATTGTTAAACATATTGGCTTATAGCTACAAAAATAGACTAGATTTGGTTGAAAAACAAACGGTTTTGGCATCTAACCGGTTACAAACAACCATTTGAATGTCTTTATTTGGTTGTGTAGAAAGACCAGACAACCCATTGAAATGCTGCACCAAAGCTATGTTAAAACGACTGGTAATATCTGAGAAGAACTCATTTTAAAACACATTTAAGCCCAGATGCCTGGATGTCATTTGGCCTGCAAATCTTCAAATTCCTCCAGCCTCGGAAACCATGAGTCAACTTATAATTGTTGCCTGTTTTATCACAAATACATCACCCGTCACGAACCCTGCTGCGCCTCTCAGTACTTTGATGAAAGAGGATTAAGGATTTTAGCGCTCAGACAGATTCCAAATGTAGGTATTGTAATTATGGCAATCGGTTGCTATCAAAATGCCAAAACCCTGTCATGGGAAGGAGGCTGCAATTTAAGACTAAAAGACTGAAGCTGTGACGGCAAAACTAATGTGCTTCTATTCCTCTTTGGTATCAAGATTACATAATCAGTAAAAATACAAGAACTTTAAGAACTGTCTCAAATTGGCCCTTCTTTGTGGAGAATTGTGATTCAAAATTTAAATCAATTTGTCTACTGTCACTTTCCCCAGGCAGTATGGCATGAAGTTAGTCTGCAGCTATGTCCACTATCTAGTGTACTGAAGTAGTGAACCATGCGATAAGTGTATACATAGAGAACAATACATGAAATATTCTTTCCATAGGAACTCAACAGCTTCACCCACTTTCAAATAACTTTGGTCTCCTCTATATCCTCCTTCATCAGTTGTCATCTTCTCTCCAATAGGTCCAGAATGGCGACGAGGACATTGACAAGTCGTACCTGGCCCCTCCACAGCCCGTCAAACAGTTTCTGATCTCGCCGCCTGCCTCGCCACCTGTGGGCTGGAGCGCCAGTGAGGACGCCACGCCCGTCATCAACTACGACCTGCTGTGTGCAGTAGCCAAGCTAGGACCTGGTTAGTAATCTGTTAATTGTGTTCAACAAGCTCGTGCAGTATGCTCTTACACAAAATTAAAATACACAGACATGCACACAAACAATTCGGAGGAGGTGTCTAATCATTCTGATTTGAGTCACCCTGATACAAACAGGAAATATAATCATGCTCCTCAGCAGGGTGATATAGAAAGGTTATTTGTCTAGTAGGCAATTTGGGAAAAAAAGAAGTGGTTTGAACATTGTTGAATCATCACAGTTTTATTCTTGACTTTTCATGCAGGCATCTCAGTACATTCTGCAAAGCAGCATTAGGGTCTAATTTACCAGATCACGGATACATTTGTGTGATAGGCTGCCATAATGTGCCCATATAATGTCATTATGAATTGAGTGTAATTTAAAAATTGATCTTTCTATGTGAAACGGCTGTCAGCGTAGAATTTCCTGCTGCAGTGTTACAGTGCACACGGTCTCGGTCAGGCAGCAACATGAAGAATAAATAAATAAATAAGCTTGTAGCCCATAAATTACATCCACAGTGCTGGCCACCATCCGTCATTGTCAAGGGTGCTTAACCTTCACTTGCTGCTTTCTGACATCTCCAAGGAAATATGCATCAGTACCAATATTTGTGTGTGTTTGCTAATGGATTAGCATGGTGTCTTCTTTTTAGACTTTCCAAAGTCAAAAAAACACAAGCATAAGTCTAAGGAATTTTATGAATCTGCACAAACGCAAGCTAAAATCGTTAGCATGTTTAGTTCGCTCGCTTAATACTCAGTGTTTCAGCCAAACATCACTTCCATGGCCTGGATGCTTCAGAGTTTAGGGTTTCTGTCCCGCTTTGAATTTCATTTGGGGAGGTTTATACTCAAGCAACTCCAGCCAATGTTATTTGAGATAACGTTGCAATTGCTAAACACATCCTCATTCTAAAACAACATCTCTGGTTATGTTAAATCTGAAAACATACAAGTTGAAAATACAAAGTACTATATTATGTTAGTTAAGCTCCCAGATGGTAAGAACCAAAAAAACAGTTTAATGTTAAATGTTCCCTTACTTCTACAGGGATCATCTTTTTGCCTGAGACCTGGTGGCTTTAGCTTCACTCTTTAAGCATATTATGTACAGTATGTAACCATCACATGCCTGTTTAAAAAACGTTTTCTGAGGCTTGGTTTTGAAATGAGTCAGCTAGAGACAGCTTTTTTAGCAAACCCATAGATGAGCATTAGCACAGCTCAGCACAGTTACATTCGGTAGGTTTCGAGATTTTCCGCAGCAGCCTCGTTCCCCACTCAGCTTCTGCTCTCAGAAAATAACGACGCCTCTGTCTGCCTTGTCGACAAGATTTTAGATTGCAGAAACCTTTATTAAATTTCACCTTACACGCATGAAAAAGGTGTGTTACATTACCTCAATGTCGGCCCATGTTTGTGTATGTGGGCTCATGATGATGAAACGGAAAACAAAACTTCAAAAATATTTGTATTCATTTACAACCAAAAAGTATTGTACAATGTATATGCAAAACAGTATGTTTCAAACACACTGATTTAAATAAAGGAATGGAAATTTGGTTACAAATGTGGGTACAGAAAGTATAAGAACAAATATGGCAATAACAATGGATATGTGAGAAAAATAGAACTATTTAAAAATAAATAATAATAAAGGTATGTCAGAGGGGCCTTCAAATTATTTTAAAGAAATTCTTATCAGATCCACAACCAACATAGCGGATTTTCTCAATCTTCGGGCAAGACGTTCTATCTCCAGCCTTTGAGGATGTGTGGGTGGGGCAGCTTCCTTCCTTCTCAGGAAAACTGCATATCTAGCAGAAAAACATTACTTCTAAATCTGTATTCAGTTAAAAACAGTTATCTTTTTTATTATCATCAACTAAAACGTGATTAAACTTCCCTCATAATAATAAACACACACACACACACACACACTGTCCAGCCAAGAGTATCACTTTTGACACGTTCTGCCGTTACCATAGCAACACGAGGAATCAGGAAATGTCTTTGTTCTTTGCCTCACATCCTGGCATTTAAATCAGATTAGCGCTGAGCTGCAGCACAGCGCGCTGACTCCCTCTGTCAACTCCCCGCGGTAACAGCAGGACTCCATTCACTGTCCGTCTCCCTGTCTGGCACCACATCGAAAGAGCTGCTAGACCAATTTCCTCCTGTCTGCCAGCTGTCTGATCTCATCTCCATGGCAACTGTGATACAATCTAGCAAGTGTATGTTTTCAATCGGAGTCTGCTGAGTTTGGCATCTGGACAAATGGCCGGCTATTCCAGGGAAAGTCTCTTTGTGTTTCTCTAGGAGCCATGTGCTGACATGATCTTTAATGCCATGGACACAGACAAACATATATGAATAGTAACAAAAAATAAATAATAAACTACACAAGCATATTATTTCAACCTGAGCTGCTCAAGCTTGCCTCTTTTCAGTCCGTGTGATGGAGGAAATATTCACAAATTTACTTCAGTAAAGCTATGTATACTAATTTACAAGTAAAAGTCCCGCATACACATTAAACTAAATAAAGTGACCATTCTGAACAGTATTATCAACAAAATGTGCCCGGGTATCAAAAGTAAAAGGCACATTTTATTCAGAATCTCAGATGATTATTATAATTGATGCCTGGATTTTAATGTTCTATCTCTAAATACTGTATTATACTGATTATCAAAAAGTACAATAATTCCCTTGCAATATTACAATATTCAAAGCATTTATTTGGTACTATTTTAAGCAGTGCTTTTATACATATTCGGTTCTCTTGTGAGCACTTCACCAAAATAAGAGGACTCAAAATAAACTACAATGACTCGTTTTTGGACAATAGTGGAGCTCTCTGGAACAGAGGAATAAATTAAATCAGGATTTGGCTCTTTAGCTTTAGTAGGATAACTTCATTGTTGGTTTCTGTCTTTCAGTGGGATCTGTTGACAATGAGATACGTCTTAAGTACAGTGCTAAAATAAATGTACTGACTGAGAGAGTATTTAATGTAGAATTTTCTTTTGTGCTCTCCCTCCCACCCATCGCCTCCCTCTCTTCCAGGTGAAAAGTATGAGCTCCACGCGGGGACAGAGTCCACCCCCAGCGTGGTCGTCCACGTGTGCGAGAGTGAGACGGAGGAGGACGAGGCGGCGCGGCCGAAGCAGCAGATCGTCCAGACCAGACGTCCGGAGGAACCCCCCAAAGTCCTCAACTAGAGAGGCCTCCCCCTCATCACCGGCGCGGCGTCCGACCGCACCTTAAACCCGCAACACACCTGCCCTCTCTCTCTCTCGTCTCTGCACTCACAGAGAGCGTCGATGCCCCTCATTTCAGTTCAACTACAAGCAAAAACAAACCAACAAACATTGCTCGAAGACGGTGTTTGTGGGGAGCGTGGCGATGGAATGAGGCGGCTTGAAGGGGATGGATGAGAATCACACACACACTCATCACATTCTGCGGACAGCGTGGGGAGCGGCGGGCACGCTTGCCTCCACCCCACCGACCCCCCCCTTGTTTTCAGCAAAAGGGGTGGAAATACCTGTCCCAACGCAGGCACCTGTCACTTATCACACACACACTCAGCTCTCATTGCTAGTCCTGCCCAGTAGCTTGCTAGTTAGTTAGCTTGTTAGCTTGTACCTCTCCCTTTGTCTCACAGTCGTGTGTACAATAATCTTTGGTTAAACAAAGACATTTATAATTCTTCTTTTTTTTTTTATTACAATAAATTGTGTTTTCAGATTACATACATATACATGTATGTATACATATACTTTTTCATCCATTTTCATATCAGCTGGTTTGTCGCTTCAGCTTGTATCAAGATTGAGTGTGTGATGTTCCTGCTCTTGTCTGCATGTATATATTGTATTACTAAAAAATACGTACAGAAACACAAATACTAACAAGATATATCAAGAAAAAGGAACTTATTAAACATCACACACAGCACGAAGCGTCATATGTGACTAACAAAGTTGTGGTGACTGTTTGAGTTGTTTTTTTTGCTCGTTTTGGCTTTCTGTCTTTTTTTTTTATTTGGAGAGGTGTTGTTTTTCGCTGAACTACTAGATGTGTATTCTTACAATGTATTTGATACCCCAACACTTTTTGCATGCTTAATTACTTCTGTAGATGATGAGCTGAGGTGTTTTTTTAATTGTTGTTTGTGATGACAGGGAAACAGTGTGACGCTTTTTGACGCAAGTGCATATCCCCGCGAAGATGTGACGTCTTAGGGGGAAAAAGAGCGAAATGTTTTTTGTAAGATTGACAGTTCAGTCTTCAACTTGATGGCAAATTTGCTTTTGTCGCTGTTGTTGAGACCTGATGAATCAGAGACAGTTCATCCCCCTCATTTTCTTCAAGGGGTTTGGGATGTGGATTTTTTTTTTCTGATTCTGCGTGTTGTTATTCACATCTCTATTGTTTTGGTTATGTTGTTTGATCATCTTTCTATGTGTCAGGCTTTCTTCTGAAACCTACTACTGCTTGTTTTGCACTGAGTATCTTTTGATAGCTCCAAGCAGTTGCGGATGCTCTTGTCCGCCTCCTGCTGCGCACCAGAATACTGCGCAGCTTCTCGCTGTAAATCGCTGGGCAGTAGTCTGCGGAAGTAGTCCTATTAGATTTTGTAGTTTATCTAAAAGTATTTTGCTGAGAAAAGGGAAAATTAGGTAGCCTCATGAGATATCAACCAAAGCATTCACTCAACCCATATTGTCATGACAACATTAAATGATTTTTCTCACTCCGAGACACTGATGTATTGTTTGAGTGAGCAGAAAGAAATCAGATTTTCCCAACTTTTTATTGCATTATTTTTATTTTATATTAGCAGATATTCTTTTTTGCAGAATCTAGAAAACTTGGAAAGTTGAACAAATCTTCATTAAAAATCATAAACCTTAAATATTTTTCCTTTTTCTTTTGGATTATTCTCCTCACAGTCCCGTATCATATCACTGCTTCATCTCCTCCTTTATTTGTAAAATAGTTCAGCGCTTTAGAAGCAACATGAACAAATGTTCCTAACAGGGCTTTTGGGTGTCAGTGGTGAGTCTAAACCTTATTTGTCATTGGCAGCATGAATTCAAAATCTACGTTTTTGCTATATAACAATATTGGTAAGCAAAAGTCCGTCTGCATGTGAGCACTTTATTGTGTTTTGTTTGTTTCCTTCACATAAAATGGTCCTTCTTGAGACAAAGTAGGAAGCACATTGCATTTCCTCTGTTTCTGTATTGTGTTTTTTCTTCTTCTTTTATCTCAAGCTGAACACCTGGTTAGCCTTTTCACCAGCATATTGCAGTGAGTGAAACACTCCACTTCCTTTTTGCTAGTGTGAACCTTTGAGAATTTCAGGCCTTTTTGGGATCTATGGGAGTGTACCACTGTTAAGGTGTAGACATGTAGTACAGTTATAGGTTTTAAATGAGGCAGGAGGACACTGCAGAGTAAAATCAATGTCTTTATGTTTGTGTTTGTATGCAAGAAACATTCATCTTATCTGCTGAGAAAGTTAAACAGTTTTTCTTTAAATGTTGGCAGAGTGCAGTTTTATTGGCACCACATTAAAGCTGTCGCCGTTATCTAAGCAGACCGAAGATTGATGGAACTACTGAGGTGCGTTACGATAAAGAGGAAGCAGCGGAGCAGAAGGAAGACACTCGTGAAGATTTTTTTTTACTCTCTGTGGTCATGGTGTTTAAAACCGGGTGCACTTTGGTCACAGTTGAAATGAAAATGTATATTTATGTACATATGCCAAGTGTTTTTGTTTTTTGTTTGTTGCTGAGGCCAGTCCCAGTGTGCAGTTGTTACAGCTTCTCTTGGCAATGTTGTAATGGGGGAAAAAAATACAGAAATATGTAACAATATGTCCTGAAGATGCTCGATCAAAAATCAACTGTCATTGTGTTGTGCTCAACATGGACTCTGTTTGAATGTTTCTTTTATTTCTGGGGAATGTCTACTAAAAAGGTCAATAATACCGTTTGTCACTGTTGTACCGTTTCTGTTGAAATATGAATATTGTGTCTTGTATTGTAGGAATCCAGAAAACAAAGTAGCAAAACAAGCAATAATTTACAGTTCTATAATACCGGTATGTGTATTTTCATGTTCTGTACTTATTTCTCAGAGATGGTCTCTGTCTCTTACAGTATCCGCTTCTATTTGTGTAGTATATTGGCCATTTGTTTCACATAGAGAAATACATAAAGACTTATTCTTAAAAGCCACGTTTAGTGTTGTTTGTTTAAGGGGGTTCCTTTACTTGAGGGGCTTCACACTTGGGATGAAAATATAGGAACAGAAACAGAATCGCATGCAAAATTTCTAATGCTATAAAATGTAGCATATGTTAGATTCATTACACATCATCTTCAGATTGCATGAGATATTTTCATCTGCAAATAACTAGTTTTCGAAGCCTAGTTTTTGCCTTTCGTATATGATCACTACATTCAAGTCAGATCAAAATGTAGTTTTTTTTCTGAGAGGTAAATTCATGAAAATCTTTTAAAGAAAATCTGAAGGTTGTGTAACATTCCATACAACGGTTTTGTTGAAGGTATTTCCAGAATCTTTTTGTTCATCTGGATCATACAATTCAGCTGAATGTCTGCTGCATTTAAAAAAATATTTTAACCTTGTTTAGCAAGTTTAGCAAAAAAACTGATGCTTAGCTCTGACTCAGATGTTTTGATAAATAATATGTTAAAGACACAAAGTTCATCAGGTCAGTCATGTAAATATCAAATTATATAATTACCCTTATAACCATCCATTCACACAGATAAATGCAATATTGTTTTAATAGTTATCATCCCCTCATCCCTCTTTAATTCTGCCCATCTTTAAAACTTTCTGTGATTCTAGACTCTGGTGCCACCCAGCACTTTATCACCGGTGTGACATGTATTGAATCCTACTGTATAATGCTGAAATGGCACAACAGTGTTACTTTCACTTGCACTTTGCACCTCATATTTTCCTCAGGGGCCTAACTACATTTAATAATCTGTTTGGTCATAGCCTTGTATCAATACTAAAGACACAGCAAGGTTGAGTTAATAATTATTTCAGTGAGCAACACTGGACTTGAAATGTATAAGATGAAACACGAGGTGTGGCAACATAGCCATGACGTCGCAGTTCAGCAGTCTATTGAATCTCACCAGTGCAGTTTCCTCGTGTCAGCCATGAAGACAGATGACTGAGCATGAATCCAGTAACAATAGGTTTCTCTCATCAATATCCCTCTGACTGACTGCAGTACATTATTATGTGAGGCAAGAAAAACAACAAAGACAAAAGGTTGCACAGTAACAGCCATGATTTGACAAAAACAAAAGAAGTTTTGCAACAACAGGTCAGACAAAAAGAAATCCATCTACGTGAGGAAAGTATTTGACTCCTAAGCTTACTATTTTAGGAAGAAGATGTGTGCTTCCGGAGCTGGACTCTACAAAACACTACATATTTGACTTTAATAACCAGGTGCAGAGTTGCAAAGGTTGTAAAGGTTATCTCTCTCACTGCTGACTTAATTAAGGGTCTTAAGGTAAAAACAGTGGACGGCTGTCGGTATTTCACAGGTAGAGAGGACTGAGCAACAGCTGTGAGATGAGGCACACTGTGTCGCCCTGTATCTTCCTCTCCGTGACACAAAAAGCCGTCTCTTCCCGATGCTGGGAGTATTCCTCTTCACAATGACTCTTTATATTGAATGTGAGGATGCGTGTGCACCTAACGGGAACAGATCAGGTTAACGTGTCCCCGTGGGTGTTAATGGGGCCAGTAACTCCAAATTCCTTTAAAGGTACTCTCCAGGATTACACTGCACTTAGGTCTCAGTTGCTGAAGCAGGAATCTTAAACAATGCATTAGTCATGAGTTGACAAGATTGTATACAATGGATTTGTAGTAAAGTGCACATAGTGACGTTAACAGATACTGTGTAATGGGTTTATTCTGACTGAATTCAAACATTTACTTCTGCTTTTAAATCAAAGTCTCCTAATGCAATAACCTGATAAGTATAGTGATTGTAAACACTTTTATCTGTGAGAGTGAGAAAATATTGGCTGGTCCTTTAAAAGCTGCTTTTTTGTATTGTCAGGAAAAGTGCAGATAAAATAAGTTTTCTTATCTTTTTGATTATAGAATATAAAATGTTCAGTGGATTACAATGGCAATGTAATGTTTGTGGTTTCAAGGAAAATAAATATATATATATATATATCTTTTTAGCTGTGCTAGAGCAGCGTGGCTGGAGGGATAGTAATGACACAAATATCTAAACCAATAAATGGATTGCCATTAAAATTTGGAAAGTTTTACACATTCTTGGTCCTCACAAGATGAATTGTTATTCCTTCACTGAAATGCTTAACTAAGATTGATTAATCACAGTAAAGATTACACCTGCTTAGAATCAGCATGTTAGCATGAAAGGGACGTGGTTAGCATGCTAACATTAGCATTGAGCCGCTGTACCGCACGCTGCAGTAAATTACAAGTCGGACTTCGCATAAGCATGAAAGAAACACCAATCAACTAAATATAAATGTGTTACAGAGTTTTCACAGCATGTTTTTCAAAACAGGAAAACTCAATAAAACACTACACAAAGTAAAGGAAAATATTTGAAAAAGGTAATTCACTTTTACATCATAACCTTTGAATCTTCTGAGATGAGATCTTCATTCAGACCAGTGATACTGTCCACGGTGGGGAAACTGTCAAAGCATTGGCCTGCATACATACAGGGCCATATCATCTTAATCTTATTAATACTTACCATCCCAAAGAAAGAATAAATTGATGGCACAGCAGATTTTCATAAAATAAATTAGCAAATTAGATGAAAAAAACAGCCAACAAACTACATAAATAAGCCATGTTCTTGTACGATGTAGATAGCACAAATTGATTCCTAACAAACTATAATTCTAAATAAGTAATAAACAAATGATGATGCAGCTATATTTCCACCTTCAGTAAAATCAAACCAGTTTTGCACACAGGATGTTTACACCATTTGTACTTGACAGCGAAACACAAGTATATGGGGACACCCAACACAGTACGCAGGCCTTCATTTGAAGCTGAACAATGCATGTCTGCCCCAAATGAAGTCTAGTTACACTTTCAAACAAAGGCACAGCCCTGACTGGGTTCATAGACGTGGGCACCACCTAGCCCCTGGAGGCTACAGCAGGTGAGAGCCTGATGACTTGTTAGCACTGTTTTGGTAGAGACTACCCTGATGGGTGTGTTACAGGAGTTTTTTATTCCAGACAGATAGTAGGACAGGTCAGGAAGACCACTGCCAGTAAAAACATTCTTCTTGTTCAGTGGACAACTTTCACACAAATGTTGCTAAAGTGTTAATGGAGCTCATTGTCCTATGAGAAAAGAACAGGAAATGCTGCATTACACTGTATATACTGTACAAACATACCAGTACCCATAGACAAGTATTGTGATTCAGTTTATATTAAACTACAACATAGAACATATTTGTGCATCGATGAATGGTTTTGTGATACCTTTGAAGCCACATACTTGTCACACACTCACAAAAAAACATGCACACACATGCAGTCTTATTATTCTCCAAAGAAATAATTATTGGATCAAAGAGATACAAAAAGACACATGCATTCAGTATATGCATGCACAGTTGCACATGCTCTAAAGCAGTGTTTCTCAACCTTGTTT
Source organism: Anoplopoma fimbria (assembly GCF_027596085.1). Taxonomy (NCBI): domain Eukaryota; kingdom Metazoa; phylum Chordata; class Actinopteri; order Perciformes; family Anoplopomatidae; genus Anoplopoma; species Anoplopoma fimbria. The sequence goes on along the minus strand of NC_072463.1, from coordinate 23,455,203 downwards.
CAGTGATGTTCCCCCTGTGAAATACTTTCTTAGCCAAGTACCCCCTAACCAGCACAAAGCATTTATGGTTGAAAAAAAGATGTAACACACAGCGCTCTGCCATCAGTGTCTGATTTATTAAACTGTCAACACTGACGATTGCATTGTTGCATTGAATTCAGTTCATGAACTTACACTTATATTTTAATGAATATTTATTAAATAACAATTTTTAAAGGATTTTTGAATGGATGCTAATTTTAAATATATTTTTTAAAAATCTCACGTACCCCCTGGAGTGCCTTCACGTACCCCCATTTGAGAACCACTGCTCTAAAGTAAAGGATAAACATGGATATGCACGGATTTTTTGAATATATGATTTACTTTTCTTCTTCCTTTACAGAACGCACAGTGCCTCTGCAGTTCATGTGAGATGCAGCAGCTGTGATTTAGAGAGGCAGTGGTCATGGTGAGAGCCAAGCGGAGCAGAAAACTCTGGAGAGGAGCCTCTCTCTTTTTGATCAGTGGCCGCGGCCCGCCTAAGGGCCAGGCGGAAGGACCTGAAAAACCAGCTGCCTGAGATTATTACACTCAGCAAGGAGCAGCACAGGAGCAACAAGTGAGCCAGCGTGGAGCCGCCTCCTCCTCCTCTCCACTCTCTCCTCCTCTTCACATAAACACTGATTGAAACGGGAACCACACACACACACACACACACACACACACACACACACACACACACACACACACACACACACACACACACACACACACACACACACACACACACACACACACACACAGGTATCTTTGCTTGCTCTCAAACTCTTTTGTCCTTTGTTTGTGTCCGTCCCGCCTGTTTGTACCTGTGGGATTGTCACTTTAGCAGCACCTGGGACTTATTTCCTCTCTCGTGTGGCTCACACACTCTCCAACTCCCTTGTGCCTCCCTCCCCATAACTGCTGTGACCCGTCAGCCTTCCACCGTTGGACTATGCCCCCATCAGTCAGCTGAGGGAGGGGGCTCTACGCTGCTCAGGCTCCCACCTGGAGAAGGCTTGGGCTGAAATCAAAGAGGAGACGGTTAGGTAAGCATTCCGTCTTCCTGGCAGATTTTGTTATTCTCTAAACTTCATTTCTTGTGGTTGAGAGTCATTTTTCAGTGAATTTGTCAGTCTTTTCTGTGTGTGGGTGTGTGCAATATGTGTGAGAACATGGGTTCCCCCAGACACCGTAGCGAGAGAGCAGGTGAGTCTCAGGTGAAAGGGAATAGCTCACATTCCAGAGCGCTCTCAGATTTAGAAATCTGACTTGTACTGTTGAGCAAGTGGAACAACCCAGATTTACTTCTCGAGCGGGGAATATTAAATTCCAGTTCCCAGCACTATATGCCTGTGTATCTGGTATTGATAAGGGTCTGTTTGATGGAACAGCTCTACTTAACATATCAGTTGCTGCTACGTTGTACGAAAAATAGAACAGCTCTTTGTATAGGACAGCTGTTTGTTTAGGGCTGCCACGCTAAGTCAGAGCTCAGTGTTAGTTTTCTGTAACGTAAGGGGCTTGATGATGATATATTTATCATTTGTGGACTTGTAGCTTTTTATAAACATCTATCTAAAGTTATTTGACCAGAGGAGTTGCCTGTGTAGTTCTAAGAATAGAAAGCATACCTGTTGTTCTAGTATGTTTTATTCTAAGCTCATTAAATCGGTCATTCCTGTAACGATTAATGACTGTGATTGCATACCAGCTGCACCTAACGAGCTTGAGTTTAAATAAAGCTTAAGTTATAGTTTGGATGACTTTGAAATGTCCCTGGGATGGTGGACAGTTTATACGGTATAGTATATGTATACGTTTTTATTTTTAGCATGTATTCATCGGCAGTTCTACAGTTGTGTGTTTTTGTTTGACAAGTTGATATTGGGAGATAAGAGTTTGAGAAAAAAGACAAATTTAACCCTTTTAAAGAGCTTAAAAAGTCTAAAGAACATAAAAGTAAATCAGTACGCAAAATACAATCAACAGGCTATTCTCTTCTTTCATCCATGATCCACAATATGATATTCAATCATTTCAATCATGGAATAATAAATATATGAATGCAGTTATTTTGAGACTGTAACTAGATCACCACTAGAAGTAGATATGAACAGATTTTCACATGAAAAGGAAAATGATCTGCTGTTTGTCTCTCCAGATAGTTTGTTCTTTTGTTATGATTTTCAACCTTCACCTCTTACTTGTTTAACAATATTTAACAGTTACTCAACACACTGAACAGACATTTCAGACAATTTTCATTATCAAATACTGATTGTAAAATGGAGGACACTTAGATGTCAATGCTACATTGATAAAACGTGATACAATGAGAAGGGCAGCTCAAAAGAAAACCCGGCTCCACTACATAACTGTATCCTGACTAACATGATCTTAGTATTAGTCATTTAATTGGGTGTTTAGGGTATTAGTCCTATTATTGGATTAAACCACCCGTGGGAAATCAGAATATCCTGACTGGGATATCAAAGCCTAGACTATTTGAACAGGTTTCTGTCGTGGTAATATCCATATTAAGGAGATAAATCTGAATTCATTAGGTCTATAAAGGCCTTGCATGCTTTCAAAATCCGTATTCCCTCTTCAGTTCAAAGTGTTTTCATGACACAATGGAAACACTAGCTGTCAGTGGCTGATTCACATAGATGCCCCTGACTGACCACCAGAGTAAATACACCCCAAAAAACATTTTCAAAGTGGTACACAGACCAACTGAACGGCATTCAGCCTGTATAACTTCTCATTCGTATCTGACTCTTTGAGCTGGACTCACACAGTGATGTGAATGTGACTACAGAGATGCTCACAAGTCATTTTTTGCAAGTCCAAGTCCAAGTCTGAAGTCTTCTATTGTTGTAATGATCGTTCATCTGCTGCATGTCATCCGGACAGTATTTTTATGTAATTTGAAGCATGTACTTTATCATCACTCCTTTAGCTATTAGCGTACAGTATCAGCATTGGTTAGCTGTTTTGTGAATTATCACTTTAAACATGATATTGCAATGCAATATGAATAAACACACGATGAAAACGTTCCTTTAAGAGAAATAACTGTATTTTGCCCTTAAAAATGTATACAGACTAAAGTTAGGGTAACAGGAAAAAATATTTCTGACATTATAAGGTAGTGGTTGTACTGTAACCAATTACAGTTACAGTACAACCGTATTGTATAATTACACCGGGACACCAACTAAAGACAGTTTATAATCTACTGTAATTAAAACCTTTAGAGTCTCAGACCTAGAGATGCTTAATTTGTGCAGGTAAAAGTCAAAGTTCCCAACTCTGCCACTACGTTACTGTCTTTAAAATGATAAACTGAATTAATAGCCACAAATCCCGGTGAACACCTTCCACCTCATCACAGCCATCAGCCTGTTTCAAACTCAGCCAGTTTAGACAATGACTGGATCAATCAAAGCCTTTTAGAAAAAGAAGTGTTGACAAGAATATGTCTTGTTTTTGCCATCGCACCACAGCGCTTTTATTTTTGTTGCTGTTCTATAAATATCCATTTGTCATGCGTCTCGTAACAACGCGTACAATGCATTGTAACGTGAAGCTTTTGTGCAAACCTGCTGTACCTTCGATGAGAAGGTAGCTTCCTTCTTCAATCCTAACCCTGTTGTGTGGGTCTTGATATTAATATTTCTATCTAGTTCATTCTTAAAATCATACTTTTTGATAGTTGCATTCATTAGTCACTTTTCCATCACGATGTGTAGATCTTTATCTTTATTGCTGCCTGTACTTTCACTATTACACGTCGAGTTCAATGACTTAACAATGCTTCAGCTGTGATTTCTAGCTTGTCACAACTCACTCTTAAACCATGAGATATTACCTCTTTACAACACACGTATTTTAATTACTTGATTTATAAATCTCTGACGTCTCTTCATCATTTATTACAATATGCCTGATATTGTAATAAATGATGAAGAGACGTCAGAGATTGTATGCTGTGCCAGAGACCTGTGACTGAGGTTGCAAATCCCTCAGTGATGGATTGAGGTCGATAAAAGTCACAGTTAAATCCCTCTTCAGTGTGACATCTGGAAAAACAATTTGTATGTGAAATTTACATCTGACGTGACGAAGACAACCTCTCTGCGGTGACTTCAGACTGTATCCTGCTTGCTGAACTAATAGCTCCACCTGTGTCGAATTATCCTGCTTCTCATTGACTCCTCAAATATTGATTCTAACCGTCATTTGATGAAGGCCATTCTTTGATCGTGTTTTTTGAATATGTGTGCAGGAGCCTGCGTTAAACACAATGTGTGGAAGAACATGTGCAGAAGGGGAATAAGTGGAGCCGGTCAAATGCTTTGTCTGGTTTTCCTCATATAAAAAAGAGGAAACTAAATAGTTCCCGTTCTGCATTGACAGTCTGCTCTGTGAAAAAGCAATAAATGTTGTGTTTACTGAGGGTGGAAGAAAGGATATTGAATCTGCCATGTTAGCGAATAGCTGCAATTTGTGGAACAACAAACAAAACTGTTATTACAGCAATGAGAAGACATGGGAAGGTTATACTGACGTCAAAGTGATCTGATTCGTTGTAGTTATAAATTCCTTTGCCTTAAACCATAAAACGTACCTTTCAAGTCTGCTTATTGATGATATCTTTGATTTCATGGTTAGCTGAAGCAGGCCAGTGATCAGCAATGTTACATCACAGGAAGAAGATCCTTCGGTCATATCTGTATTATTATTTTTTTTAAAGTTGAAATATTCTTGTCATTTTAACGATTTTGTTCTCACATTGGGACCTACAGTATTTCCTGCCATTGTCCTTTACTGGCACTCTTATTTAAATTTCCCTTCTGTTATTGTGACAAAACGGATGTATGATTGTCGTTTATGCCATTTCCAGTTTGTTGATTACTAAATTGACCGGTTCCAATTATGCTGTTTGGTTAGCACATTAGCTATGTACCAGCTGATGTGACTCTGGGCTTTGTGGTTAAAGGAATAGTTCTACATTTTAGGAATTATGCTTGTTCACTTTCTGGTGGAAAGATAGATGAGAAGATTGAGAAGATAAATTTGAAACTACAGCCATATGTCGGGTTTCTTACATTAAGCTTAGCTTAGCATGAATGCTGGAAGAAAGGGGAAGCAGCTGTACATGTGGGTCAGTGCATCAAAAGCGTTTTCCTTCAGCTGGTTGTTCAAATTTTCATTTCAGATTTGAGTGAATTAGCAATCCAACTAAATGGAAAAAGCAACATCGATCGGCAGCCACTCTTTCTCTAGTCATCTCCCACATAGTTTTCATCTAATGTTAATGTGGAATAAAAACATTTCCATGTTATAAAGAAAAAGATAGATGGACACTTCGCCTCACCTGCAACCTGAAAGGGGTTGAATGCAGCGGAAAACAATTTGTGTGTTAAGCGTACTTAGCCAATGACGTGAGCGAGTCTCTTTTACCAGCATGCTTAAAAGGAACATTAATTAGATGATGTTCATGCGTAACACTGCTCAGGGCAATTGTGGTGTTTGCTATTTAGACAGCGGGAAGCAAAAGTTGTTTGTTTTCCAGGAGGTTCAGGTTGAACTCAAGAAGTCAGGAGCAGACTGTAGGATTGTGAGCAGTACAAAGCTTAGTTTTGGAGTATGAGTTGTGTTAACTGTAGGTGTTTCTTCAGCTGAGGACTCTCCCAATCCCCACTTATCTCCTCCACACCAAACCACCGTCTGTCGACACACCCTGAGCTGAGGTAGTTGACGCACCCATCCACTACTGACGAAACGCCAGCTATAATGACATAAAAACATGTACCTCAAACTCAATATCTAATTAGCTTGATGGATCAACAAACTAAAACACCCTTTAAAGGCTAGTTTTCAGCTGGCTTAAGGTGATGTGTTCCTTATAGGACAGCTTGTTCTGGCATCCTTTTATATGGTTAGGAGATTTCCGATTCGTAACAATTTCTAATATGTTCATACTGTATATAACTTTTTCTTATACAAAGACAACTGTCAATCAGTCAGCAAATTAACTGCACCTCGCTTTTCTGTAGCAAAAGAAACTATCTGTAAAACTTAACATTTTCTTAGTATACATTATCAAAAAACATTATTGTCCACCATAATTACAATATTGTTCAAGGGTCAAGGTTGTATGTTTTGTCATTGCACGACACATGGTTGCACAGCAAAATGCAGTTGTAGCCACTTTATGCTACACAGAAATACAGTGAAACACAATACAAATTGTAACAGGGGAAACGCCCCAACTTAATAAAAAGACAGGAAGTAAAACCAGACAGAAGTACTTTCCTGTAGTGCATTCTTTTTATATTTGCATCAGAAGGATTGTAAACGGCAACAAAAAAAACAGGTGAGGTGAATTCTCTGATCAGATAATATGGCCAGCATCCTAAAGGGTTACTTTGTTATTTTTCAAACTGGATTCTATTACCCCATGTGTTTGTGTCAGAGTGACTAATGGGGATAATAATTATTGAAATTGGTCCAGTATTGAGGGAGAATGCTGCAGATGGCAAACCGGCTTTACTGTTATTGCTTGGAGCAACTCCTCACCCTCTATGTACGTCCACTAAAAGTGCTTGTTTTTTACACTGACAGGCTCAGAATGTTAGTATAAGAGTCTGATAACATTATGGAAAGGAACAGAGAAATAACACCCTTTTCTTTACCTTTAGCTTGAGCCGGTCTGTTTGTTATTCTGTTATATATTGTTAAAAATCTTGTATTGCATTCCCCATGGTCTAAATCTGATAAACATGTCTGTCATGACAAAATCTTTCAGATAACACAACATCAATGTCCTGTGGCACTCCTTTGTCCAACTCTCACTCACTTTTTTCCCATTGTCATCTGGCAACAAGTCAAACGAGGCAAACAGAGAGCGAAAGGTAAGAAAGGGTCCTGATGTTGTCAGAGACTTATATTAACATTCTGAGCCTGTCAGTGGCAAATACAAGCACTTTTAGTGGAAGCACATTGACGGTTAGCGGTTGCTGTGGGCGATTATACTCGAGACCATTTAGAATATATGACATGTTTGAGTTTGCCTCCCCTCATCCTGCACTCTGTGTTCAGATAGGGGATAACAGCCATGTAAATATAGGCACAAATATATACACGCCAAGGAATGCCATACTCTTTGTACGTTGCAAAGCTGTCTAAGGGAAATTTGTGATTTTAGATGGCTCCACCATATTACCAAAGCAGTGGTATTAACAACTTTTCACTGCATATGATCAGTCCGCCACTTATCAGGAACTGTCACCTCTTCAAACAGAAAACATGATTTATGTGTTTACTAATCTCTACGCCTAATAGTGTGTCAATACTGGCAGATTTGGTTGAGCAATGTTTGCCGTTGAGCAGGAAGCTGGTTAAGATGTACAATACACACAAGTATCGGGTAATAGCTTCAAGTGACATTTTGATTCGTGACTCGTCAAAGCTCAATAAGAAAGAGTCAAAATCCCAGTGTGTGGAATATTTTCAACAAATCTGTCCTCTTTGTCAGCAATGTGTTGTGATCTTTGTCCCTGATGAGTGTCACATGTACAGGGTTATAAATGGTCCTTTCACAATGCTTCCAGAATGTGCACAGCTTGGAGGTGAAATGTAAACGTTTCTGCTCCATTAATGGTTAAGGCAATGTACACAAGCTGCCACTGTGTTTGTCCATACATTATCATGCAGAGACACAGAAGACAGACATACAAGACACTAATCACATAAGTACATTTTGATTGTAATACATGTTTTTATCATTTAAGGTTGAACCTTAATTAAAAACATATACCAAAACTTGTAAAAATGTAACTTTCTTGCAGAGAGTTAGATGACAAGAGTGATACCTCTCTTATATCTGCTCTGTAAAGCAGCTGGTTAGCTTAGCTGAGCTACAATAATGAGAACAAAGGGAAACAGCTAGCTTGGCTCTAAATCTTCCTATCAGGAATTCAGAAGCTCATTAATTACATAACAAGTTATATGTTGTTTGTTTAATCTGCAAAGAGCTTTAACAGTTTGTCAGGAACAGTTGCCAGGCAACCAGCAGAGACTCCAGGAAGTTATTGCTTCCAGCCAAAAAGTACAACTTATGTTGTTTTTTTTGTTTGGATTCAACATTCGAGATATAACATGTTATATGTTATATAACATGCCAGGCTAGCTGTTTCCCCCTGCTTCCAGTCTTTATGCTAAGCTAAGCCAAACAGCTGCTAGCTTTAGCTTCATATTTGTCTTTTTGAAGTGAGAGTGGTATCGACCTTCTCATCTAACTCTCTGCGAGAAAGCTTATAAGCGTTTCTTCCCAAAATGTCCAATTATTCCCTGAACAGAGGCAGCACATGGGGCCGAAAATAATAAGGCTACTGTAAGCGCGCGTGAGAGAGGGAGGAGAAAGTATGTCAGCTTATCTGTCAGCAGCCAGGTGTTAGAAAAACCACTGAACTCTCACATTTCTGATGTCTGTCAGCAACCTCGCTTAAAGCTGGTCGCGTGCTCTCTGGCCTCTCCCTGCCACGCTACCTGCTGTAGCTCCTCCCACCGAACGTCAGTTATGCGCGTTCATGTGAATTCAGTTACATTGATAGGAAGACGAAACACGCAGGGACGCACCAACGTCGTTCTGATGTCTGTCAACAACCTCGCTTAACTGGTGGTTCATAAACTTAATCACGTTCAGTGGCATCTAACAAGCAGTGTCGCTATTGTTGCTAAGTTTTGCATATTTTCTTGTCAATTTAAACTTAATCAATGGCACAGTCAATTTAACTTAGAGAATAGAGACAGCGCTGGATGAGTGAGTGTGTGTGTGTGTGTGTGTGTGTGTGTGTGTGTGTGTGTGTGTGTGTGTGTGTGTGTGTGGAGCTGCTCTTGAGTACTACCCTGAGCCTTCCTCGTAGCACTTATTGTATTCGTATTAGTTTGTTGCAATTATTGTTTTCGTAGTAATTTGCCTCTGCACTATACTTTTGCTCTGGTTTATGCTTTAAGATGCTTGTTTAAGAAAGGAGATGCACTTATGACTTCTGGTGACTAGTAGTTCTCTTGAATACCTATGTTGAATACACTTCCTGTAAGTCGCTTTGGATAAAAGCGTCTGCTAAATGACTGTAATGTAATGTAATGTAATGCTCTTCCTTGTGCCAGGGTTTCCAGCTAATGCAATGTCGATGTCGATTGTTAAGCCTGACATTTCTCTGGCAGTTTGACAAAATAATATGGATGATTGATTTTAGGATTAGTCATTGAAGCTGTGAAATAAGAAACGAAAGTAAATTGGACAAAAAGACGACATTTTCAAAGTTTTACAAAACTTCCTGCAAATACATAAAGAAAGATGCATCACAAATCAGGTGACACATTAAAGACGATCATGTAGTCAATAGTGAGTCACGCCTCAGTGACTCAGTGGCCTCGTCATCGGTGTGACCATGAGGATGAGGAACTCCCATGATGACGCTTGTTCTGTTCTAGTGTGATGGATGTGGAAACTGAAGTAGGAGGAACCTTTCTAAAACAAAGGCTCAGTGGAAATTATAATGAACCTACATGTAATCATAATGTATTTGTTTTTCATGGAACAAAGTGTTTCCTCTTGTAAATATTTAATATGAAGTTTGCATGAATCTCTGAGCATGCAAAGGCGTATTATTATCCGGACTCAGGAGGAAGTATCAGTTACATAGACAGCTCTGACCTACAGTTGTGTAAAGGATTGTTTCCTGAACGGTATCAGGGATCCTCCTAAATGACAGAGGATCTCTGCGTGACCCATAACAATGGCAACAGAGATAGATAAGATCAAACTGACAGTGTGTTAACATCAATGAAAACACAATGAAGCTGCCCTAAAGCAACATAACATCTCTGAGAATATGCAATGTTGTTGATGTTTGATTAAATGAGTCATTACTGAGAGAACACAAGTCACATTAGTGCATCTTTATATGAGGACATGATGAGGTGATGATTATGGGTATCATTTTATATTTTCCAACAGTGTGTGAGTCTATCGTTTAATACTGTCCAACTTCCCTAACCAGTCTGCAGCATTCAGCAGTAAGTCCATCTGCTTGTCCTGAAGATGCAAATCTTAAAAAAAATGAAAGAAAGTATCAGTTACAAATAAATAGTTTCTTTTTTTTTTTTTAAAGGCTCAGTCATTTCCCAAAACAGCTGAGCACTAAAGCTTTTTGCAAACTTAACTTGAACAGATGCATTTGGTGGCGAATATTTTCAGCAATTGTTTGATGGTCAAGTCAATATTTATGGCTGCAGGATTGTGCATATGGGATTGACCCAAAATAAGAAATGCAATGAATTAAAATCCAAGAAGTGTAGCACAGCACTGCAGCCTTTTACTGTACTTGTCCTGCATGTTTGACATGGTTTTTATGGTGTGCTCTGGCTTGCAGCAGTCTGATGATGAACATCTACAACCACAGATGTTTTCATGAAGCTTTAGCAGACATGACACTGATGTTTGAACCTTCTGTGTGACCTTAATGCCAGCCGATAAAGAGCAAACACAAAGACGTACTATCACGTCTTTCCAATCAGTTTTATGTCAGGCACGTGGGGAAAGGTTTGCATAGAGTATGAGTGTGAGCTGCATTTGAAAAAACCTTTATGATAGCTGTTATCTGGCCAGCATGCGTAGTCAACTCTAATTCGTACTTTATATATATATATATATATATATATATATAATGTTCTGGTGAGGATTCTCATTCCTGTTGTTGCATAGAAACAACAGGAATGAGGATTCTCATTCCTGTTGTTTCTATGCAAAAAATATTAATTAATGCACTCCCTCTGCTATGCCCCCTGTCTACTTTTTATAAAGAACAATATATCACAATAATATTTTAATCTTCAAATCCAATATTCTCTCCTCATTCTATTCTTGTCTCCTTGCTTAAATTGTAGTATTGACTGCAGCAGAAACTGATTCAACCTTGAAAAACAATGCCCTCACATAAATTGTAGTACTGTGTAGTCATGGTTTCAGAAGACATTCAGTTGACTAAAGTGTTTTTGTGTGTGTGTGTTTGTCTCTCTGTGCAGGTTATTGCTGAAGATGCAAGCTTCAACTGTCTCGACTGTGACCAACACTACAGTAACTACAAACACAACCACAAAGAGCAAAGAGCAAATACTCATCCAGAGTAAGTATGTGTGTGTGTGTGTGTGTGTGTGTGTGTGTGTGTGTGTGTGTGTGTGTGTGTGTGTGTGTGTGTGTGTGTGTGTGTGTGTGTGTGTGTGTGTGTGTGTGTGTGTGTGTGTGTGTGTGTGCTTCTCTGTTTTATCTCCTTGTCCTCTTGACTTGGATATCGATAAAACACCTTGTGAATGAGTTGTTTGTTGTGGACACCATCAGATCTTAGAGTGTCCCCTATGCAGTGATTACAATTTAAAGAAAAAAAAGATAAGACAAGCCTCGTTAATACCAACCTATTGCGTCATGCGGCCTAATCTAGATGGTTTGTACAGGAGTGGCACCCATGTGTTTTATAGGACATATTTGCCGTGTTCTGTTTGTCTGCGAGTGATGCTGTTGCTAAGCTACAACAAACTACTTCTGGAGAATACACAGAATGAGTTGAACGGCATGAAGCAATTTTGGAAGAGACACACTGACTTGAAAACAGCCTTTCAACATGGTAATTGCTCATTCTCACTGTGTCTCAGGTTCCGGGGCAATGATCGCTGTCATCGTCATAGGAATCATCATCATTCTCGCCATTCTCCTGATAATCCTGAAGACGTACAACAGGTAGGGCGGCATTCTTGTTTGACAGGACAATTCCTGCATAGTGAATGTAATGAGCAGTGAAGCAACCAATGCTACTTTTTATCCACTTCAAGGAGGACAAGGCATTTGCTACTGTTTATAATCAACAGGCTAATAAAACAATTATGAATATCAACATATTACTATAGTTATCAAAGGACACATTCAACCTGTGTCAGTTCCTTCTCCATAATGTTCCCCTTTCTTAGATTGTAATTTCTATGATTTGGCCTTAGTAGGTAAAACTATCCAGTATTACAAAATGTTTACAATATTTCTCTCTAAAGTAGAAGTATACAGTAGTATAAAATGGAAATACTAATTACAGTATTTGAGTAAAGTGACTTTCAACATTCCACCGCTGCCAACATGAGGGATAGCACCTCCAACGGGTCATACCATAAACCTGAGGCGTCACAAAATAACGATTGAGAGCTAAAGGAAAGAATTTAAAACATGTGTCTTCTATACGTCATGTCAATTTTATTCATAACGTTGAATCACATATTTGCCTAAAGAGGCTTTACAATATGTGAAGCATATGACACTCGGTCCTTTAACCCTTGCTTCAGATAATTATAAAACTCCCCCCAACAAAAACTTTAACGGGGAAGGAGTGGAAGAAACTTCAGGAGGAGCAACTGAGGAGGGGTTCCTTTCCCTGGACATACAAACGTGATAACCAATATAATAAAATGACTGTATAGACAATCCAAATGATAAAAATGATACAAAGAATGCAAACAAAATGGGATTCATTTTGTCTTACTTTTCTATTTTTACTCTTTCAGTCATCTTAAAGACATTCAAATTAAACATTTAAGAAGAAAACACAACTGCTCACAACTGATTGACATGACAAACTTGAAATGAGGAATCTACTCACATGTAGACATTAATTTTAAGGGGACAAATGCCATAAAGGTTGGGAGTAATGAAGTTTGGGTTCTTTTATTCAGTTTTGACAAATGTATACCCATAGCTTTCTTTCTTATTTGTCTTCTTATTGTCATTTTATAGGACCACTGTGTCTGGCCCTACTAGCAAAATTTGATTAGACGTTATGAGGGAATATCTGCCATATTTCTATGTTACTGCTGAGTACACCTTACGGAGAAACAGTTACTGAACATCACATGCCACTTTGCTAAATGATAGTTTACTACATAGTATGTAAGTAAAGTAACATCATGGTTTTTGTTTGTTGCCAGGCGGACACATGTCTCCAGAGTCCTGGGAGCCAGAAGTGGCTCCAAACCTCGTCCGAAGATGTCACAATCCACAATTAACAGCAACATCCCGCTGAGCGCCGTGGGAGTGAACTCTGTGTCTGGCAGCATCTTCAGTTCAAACCCAGGCTCAGAGAATGGCTCGCAGCTGCCCAGAGAGGAGCTGAACAGCGCGGAGGGAAACCACATAGAGCAGTTAAGCACCATCAGTGAATCCACTGCGATCACCATAAATGATCCTCTATCGATTGGAAACACATAGCAACAAGACTGTGGTTTAGTCTCACAACAGGCACTGCGTGATCATATTCATCCCTGACCATAAATACTGTGTTCTGACTGAATCCTGTGGCAACTCAATCTGGGACGTTAGTGTTATCACTGTCAATCTCCACCAACTGAGCCTCTGCTGGTCACTACAATGATACCAAGATGTACTTTTGGTGTGCAAACATAGACATCATGAACAAAATGGTACCTTAAACAGACATGATGGATTGCATGAAGGATGTTGCATGATGGGAAACTGAGACTTTCTTGAGAAGAATAGCTTTTTGGCTACAGTCAGTGTTCAGAGTATAGATGCCAGAAGTTTCTCACTGCTTGTACTCTTTGCAGATCACTACTAATACAATGAAGAAAATGTGCATTGAAGACTGTAATGGCTTGACTGCATTGCTCTCAAGTGTGTATATTTCTGTATTAAAGATGACCACATATGTTCATGAGTAAATGTAGGATTAGTTTAAACTTCAAAGAAGACAAAGACAGCATGAAAGACACTATCTCAGTTTGTAATACCAGGATTTTTAAGAAAGAATGTGTTGATATTGCATACAACATTCCTTACTAAATCTGCTTCACTTTTTTATATTGTCTTTGTCTTCTGTTCACAGATTCTCTCTGATTAGTTTTCGTTAAAGAAATCTATAAAATGTGTCTTTTACCTTGTATGACAAAGAGACCATAGAGATATTTTGAGACGTCTGGGTGTCAGCCTAACATGGTGATGTAAATCCTTTTTAGTTTGACGCCAAAGGATTTTGCACTTTATTTTTATTGCTCTCTGTATTTGTATTGTTTGTGGTTCTTAAAATGAAAAGAGATTAAAAAATAAAATATAATGTTTTTAATTGTGGCTGACCTGTGTGTTAAATTGAAATGCCATTTGATCAGAGGATAAAATGAGAAAAATCGAAACCTCAAAGAATGAAAAGTTGTCATTGCGCCCTCTGCTGGTACCTTTTGGTACCATAACATTGAAAAAACTAAAGCGGCATTCAAGATGACAAGAAATGTTGCACAATGTTCCGGTAACGAATGAGTCATCACATCAAATTGTCCTATGCTTTATTTTATCAATTTTCAATTCTGAGACAACTTTATTAATAGATGGTTGCAGCTCAGGTCAGTTAGTGAATAAATAAAAAGGTTTATTCATTAATCTGGATATAAGCAATTATTACCCAAAACGGAGTTGATGAGCAGTCTTGAATGCGTCTTGACAGTCGATGTTTACTTCGCGATGGTGACTGTAGGTGAGTGGAAAACAAGACGATTTATCCTCTTATATATAATATTAGCTCACTATGTTTGTATGTTTGAGACCGAATATATACCCTCTCCTAAGTACCCGTCCCGTTTGTGCTTGAGTAACAGGACTTAGCCCAACATAGCTAACATGCTAGATGCTAATGCTAAGGAAGTAGCAGCTAGCGTTAGCCTCATGACAGCCATGTGTCTTGCAGTGGAGCTGCTGAGTCTGCTGCTGGTGTCGGTGCTGTGGGGCTGCACCAACCCCTTCCTGAAGAGAGGCACGGAGGGGATGGAGAGAGTCCAACACGACAACAGAGTCTCACAGCTCCTGGCTGAGGTCAAGTTTCTTTTCCTGAACCTCAAGGTAAATCCTAGTATGTGTATTTATTGTCTGTGTAGTTGTATAGTATGTGTATTTGTGTATTTATATAGTATGTGTATTTATTGTCTGTGTAGTTGTATAGTATGTGTATTTATTGTCTGTGTAGTTGTATAGTATGTGTATTTATTGTCTGTGTAGTTGTATAGTATTTATTGTCTGTGTAGTTGTATAGTATGTGTATTTATTGTCTGTGTAGTTGTATAGTATGTGTATTTATTGTCTGTGTAGTTGTATAGTATGTGTATTTATTGTCTGTGTAGTTGTATAGTATGTGTATTTATTGTCTGTGTGTAGTTGAGCTGCTGCATACACTTAATTTCCCCATGGGGATCAATAAAGGAATATAATCTTTGTTTTGCCAGTGTGCATGTTTGAAATTGAGTTTAATTGAGCTTCTTTCTCCACAGTACCTGGTCCCCTTTCTCCTGAACCAGAGTGGCTCTTTGGTCTACTATTATACACTGTCCACCACAGGTGAGACACACACACACACACACACACACACACACACACACACACACACACACACACACACACACATTACATTACAGTCATTACAGTATTTAGCAGACGCTTTTATCCAAAGCGACTTACAGTCAGTAGTATATTACATATCATTCACCCATTCACACACTGATGACAGGCTACCATCAAGGTGCCACCATCAGACTCTAACTAACATTCATCATCCAGTCCACACCGATGGCAAGCCTTCAGGAGCAACTTGGGGTTAAGTGTCTTGCCCAAGGACACATCGACTGCTGAAGCCGGGTATCGAACCACCGACCCTCTGATTGGAGAACTACCTTGCTCTCCACACACACACACACACACACACACACACACACACACACACACGCACACACACACACACACACACACACAAATATCTGATGGTGCCTTTATAGGGGGAGAATGGCATTTTCACATCTGATATTTAAACATGTTGTATGATGAAGAGCACAGGTGTGGCTAATGTCATTTACTGAGTAGTTACATTACATTACATTACATTACAGTCATTTAGCAGACGCTTTTATCCAAAGCGACTTACAGGAAGTGTATTCAACATAGGTATTCAAGAGAACTGCTAGTCACCAGAAGTCATAAGTGCATCTCCTTTCTTAAACAAGCATCTAAGAGCATAAACCAGAGCAAAAGTATAGTGCAGAAACAAACTAATATGAATACAATAAGTGCAACAAACTAATATGAATACAATAAGTGCAACAAACTAATACGAATACAATAAGTGTAGTTCCATTAAGTGTGCAAGTAAATCCTCCCAGTGAGCTAGCATGCACAATACCAGCCTAAATGCAATGCAGGTGTCATAAATTTAATTAATTACACCTGTGTTTTTCCTGCTATGACAAGACAAAAGGCTGTGTCAAAGCTCTTTGACTCATATGCTCAGGTGTGTTCCCTGCTTGCCTACCCTGGAGTGGCACACATGTTATTCATAGTTTTAAACAGGCAAAGCTTTTCAACTCTTACTGAGATAAACTAACAAACATTTTTATAAACTAGTACTAAAATATTACCTCTTAGTTCTGCATACTTCCTAAAATATATCATCATTAATCATCATTGCGGGAGAAAGACAGAGTTACATTCTGCAGGCACACCTTATTGATGTGCATTAGGCCTTTTTAGTTAGTGATAACAACAACAATGGCTCAGTTCTTTGTGAGTGTCCTGCTAAGCCATGACTGGGACAATTATTCAGCTTGTACATAACTGAAAGTGCATTCATTTCATTATATACACCTGTACTTTTCCTGCTATGACATGCCTAAAAGTCTCCTGTGAAAAAAAGCCTGTGGAAGAAGAGAACTGTTTTTACCACACACGTAAATGTCATCTAATTAAAACTCTACTAGGGAGATTAGTTTACATGCCATGAAAGATCAAATATTTCAGTGTAACTGACATAGGACTAATCTGCTGATTATGACTCTTCTGATCTTTAAAATGTCAGAAAAACTGTTAAAAATCACAATTCCCTCGAGCCAAAGTTGATGTTTTTAAATAGCTTTTTCTTAGTCCAACCAACTGCATAATCCCCAACAATTATAAATGTCCGATATTGTGAGATAAGGAAAAGCAAATCTTCACATACAAGGATCTGACACACGCAAATATTTTCAATTTTTGCTTGAAAAAGAACTAAAGGATTAATTGATTATCAAAATAGTAGATAAAAAATAGTAGACACATGGGTCTAATTGGTTCTAATAGCTCTGAAACATATTGGAAACTCTTTGGGTCATTTTCCATTTTGTACAGAGATTTGCATCATATTTGTGTTGTAGTTCATGGGGGGGGTTGCATATTAGTTTTAGTAGCAGATTATTATATCCAGTTTTTGCCACTTCTCTTGTGCAGAGTTATCGCTCGCCGTTCCGGTGGCCAACTCTCTCACCTTCCTTTGCACGCTGTTCACTGGCAAGTTACTGGGTGAAGAGTTCGGAGGCAAACGTAAGTGACTCATTTTCATACACTAGCTTGCTTTTCAGCACCAGGGCAGTCACACAGAAAGTGATACTGATACCCACAAGGACAAATCTGGGATGCCACAAGCTTTACAGTCAAACATTTGGCTTCCAGAACACGTTCAGAGATATAACTTAAGCAAGACTGAAGTCATTTTAGCTCAACATTAGTTGACGGGAATGCCAAGACACGATTGAGCAGTTAATTCCCCTCCTGTGCCCTTCTCCTCTCCTTGAAAAATACTGTACTGGTTGTGTTCTGATTTTTAAGATGTGCTTTTTTTTTTTTTTTTTTTTTTTTTTTTTTTTTTACTTTCATTATCCTTTATGTCCTACCCCCACACTCCTCACTCTCTGCAGAGGCTGTCGCAGGAATGTTCCTCACCATGGCTGGCATCACTCTGTGTGTTATAAGCTCCATTGATGGCACAGAGAAGCAGAATATGACCCAGGCTGCACACTGATGGAGATGATTATTAAAACAAATTCTCCTATACCTTTTAAGTGATTCCTCAGCCAGGGAGGAAAGATGGCCAAAGCAGAGTCGGATCAGGACTAGAGGGGGTCATTTAGATTCAGACAGTGACTCCTTAGAGTAACGGCTCTGGTTTAAATTAAGTCAGTGTGAAAGTCAAAAGACCTGTCCAGAAACCCTTACAGCAAGTTAAAGGGAAAGTGGGTTCATGTAGGGTTCACTTAAAGGCCAGACTGGATTTATGGTGTCTGCATACAAGTTGGTGGTTGTTAAATTTTACGTATAAGTTCTCAGCTGCACCACCATGTAACTGGCATCTGCATAAATGCTTTAGAGATCACATACAAATAAGGCTGGGGTTTGAAATGGACCAGTTAGATCTGACCTCTTGGTTTAACGTAGACATTTTAGTGCGGCGGCCTGCTTTCCACTGTGCTGTGTGTGTGTTTGGGGAAGAGCAGGACACAGGAGAGGACAAATTGCTGTTAAACTCGAAGATAAATCTGTTTTTCATTCACTGTACTAGATGTTCCCTGCTGCCTTGTATGTAATGTATTACTGTGATAGATATGTCACTGTTATTTTGCTCTTTGTGAAGGAAGATTAACAAGGATGTAGTTCTTTATACAGTAGTACCGTGTTGTGTTCTCTGTAAATGTGTCCGAACCAGTTGCACAGATTTCAGGAATAACGGAAATGCACATAGTAATATATATTTTTATTGTATAGTATTGAATAGACACAAAACACTGTACATAAAACGTTGTTATTGTTGTATCTATTCAGCTTGTGACGTGGCTGATGTTTTGTTAATAAATTGTTGGCAAAACACGATGATCTCCATCACTGATTTCTGCAGATCAGAAATACATTTAGGCTTAAAATATACCAAAAACATTGTTTCTTATGTACATATTGTATATTTAATTTTCTGCATCATTGAACATATACTCAATATCTGCATCAGAATGATCCCTGTCCTTTGGAAGCGTTTAATGTCAGAGAAATGTACAGTCCTGACTGACTGCATTGAACTAAAACTTATGATAGTGTGTCCATCTTTCGTAGTTTTTGTTCTGGTGTTGTCTGAGCCTCTACTTTCTCTAAAAGAAAACATCATAAATTAATTATGGTGCTTGTTTCATCACCAAAGTCAAAGTACTACCAATTTAATCAAACATTCATTTAGCTGCATTGGTCATCTGCTGTTATGAAGAGTTGACCTGTTTGACAAATCTTCTGTGCTCGTTAGTCACCAGTCCTCCTGACGAAGGTTCTGTAGGTTCTCCTGTTGAAGCAAATTATTAAAACCGTGTAAAAGAAAAAGCAATCAAGCACACACGTGTTCATTGAGCCTGACTACGGCGATGCCAATAGGCTGTGAGGAAAGTAAACTTGCCTTTTCTTCCGTGTTCTGTGGCTGAGACACTGATGATGAAGGCCTTGACTTTGAAGACGTCTTCTTCAGCTCAGGTTCCTTTTGAAATGAGACACACATTGAATTCTGACTAGTTTGTGTGTGCATGTACTTCTGAATGGAAGCGGATAGAAGTGTGTGTATTTGTACCAGTATTTCAGCAGCAGACTCCTCAGTCGTTGCAGAATTTTCTGTCTGTTTCACACCATCTTGTTCAGATGACGGAGCCTGTTACAGGAAAAAAGCCTATCATATTCTGAACCCATTTATTCAGAAAAAAACAAAACCTTTTTATGTTAAGATACATGTTACCACCCACTCACATGTATACTCTACCTGTTTTCCATTTAGTTTGTGTGGGTGTTCGCTCCCATCGTGCTGCTCATTCTCTATACTTTGTGCATGTCTCTTGAGAGAAACAAATCAGGATTTAAGTGGGGTTTTTTCCCACATGCAGAATACATTATCATATATGTCATGTGTGTCACATTTTAACTGTCGACTGCATTGGCGTTCATTTTGCAAGGGCACCATAATGCATGGATACATCAATTCATCATAATGGATCCATGTCTTTCCAATTTATACCCTCAATTTATTTCCACTTAGTATAAAAATTGGCCAACATTGTACTTTGAGAGTTAAGAAGCTAACAAAATCACATTAAATAGATAGATTTACCTGCTGTGTGTTTCGGTTGTTTAGTTCCTCATCCTCCACTATTTCTGCAGCTCTCTTTGGACAAAAAAAGGAGAGACAGGTTTAGAGAAACCTCTGCTTTGAGCATATTTTCAGCAATTAATGCATCCTCCTTCAGTGACATTGTGGCATTCTATTCTAGTGTCGTACTTTGTGATTATAAGGCTGAAATGACGAATGCGTAAAGCAAACCTGGTCAACAGGAAGCTCTGTAGCTGTGTTTTCATCCTCGTGCACCTCCTCGGCCCCTCGTACCTCCTCTCTTCTCCTCCGTGCTGCTCTTTTAAACACACTGGGCTGAACTGGAATGAACAGGATATCAAAAAATCTGCTGCTGATAAAATGATGATGATGATGATATAAAATTAGAAGTATAAAGATGGGTGTTCTAACCAGATCCATTGCTGGGTGGTGGTCTTGGCGGTCCTCTGTAGTGGCGGATCTTGACCGGCCTGGCGAAGAACTCAGAGGTCTCATCTGCTCCCTCTCTCCTGCTCCTCTGCTTGGCGGCTGCTGGAGGCGCAGCTTCATCACCTGTCGACTTCACCCTCCGACCATCTGACTGAAATTCATGGGATGCAACTGAATACATATAATATCATTTAAAAAACACAAGATACCCTCTGCATCCTTGTCTCACTGGTGTGTTGAATGTGTTAGGCAGAATACAACAAACAAATAAACAGTCTTTATATATATATATATATATATATATATATAGCTCTTGTGGTGTGAATACATGTCAGAGGGGGGGGGGGTTTCTTACCTCTGGGGAGTCGAGGAGGGCTGAGTCACTGTACTGGTCTTCTGGACCGCTCCTTGCTTTCCTGTTCTAAGAGAGACACACAAGACATAAACAAGACAGCTGTCACTCACACCTGACCAATGCTGCAAATGAACTGTATACTGCGGAGCAGCAATGCTAAGACTATTTTAAGACGTGAAGGTGAGTAAATTATATTATTAACTAAAGGTACCTCATTTCTCCTTAACAGCCTTCTCTTTCCTGGGTTATATCTACAAAAACAAAGAAAACCACTTTCATGTGAAAATATAACATTTTGTTCATGTTCCATTTTGTCTGACAACTGTTTTAGAGTGCAGAGCAGCCAGCAACGCAGCACTTAAACACACATCTTTACTCACACTCACAAAGAGTCTTGGGAAACAATACCTCTCTGTGGCTTTTGTAACCAACAGCTCCACATATGGAAGTTTCTTGAACCTCTCGGTTCCCACGGCAACATAGCAGTGGCCAGTCTCCAGCTCCATAGCTGAGGACACAGTTGCTCCTTCCAAAGAGCACAACCTGGTAAAGCACAGGGGTCAATGAAGATATTTTTCTGGACGTCTCCTCCTCTATTTGTATTCCAGAGAGTGTGCTTGTGTATGTGATTATCTGTCAGTGTCACTGACCTGCGCACAGCTCCGGTTCGTAAGCTGACCTTTTCTGTGACCAGACTCAGGATCTTCTCCAGGTCGTGCTGCATGCTCCGAGGAATAATGAACCGGAACGGTGGACACAGGAGATCTCCATTACGGAAAACGCTGAACAGAAAAGGATAGTTGTTTAAAGTCTGTAATAACACATGTCTATATGTACACTGAGTACACAGTTTCTCCTGTCTATAGTGGCCTTGACAAGATACTATACTAATCGTATTCCAATGTAGGAGAACAAAATCTACAATCCTTGTTAAGAGGAGAAATGCAGTGTACTTAAGAATGGTATCTATCTTCCAGAGTTACAGTCTGTCTATTGCAACATTTTCCTGGACAAATAAAAACTTTGAACTGATGTTGTGGCACTAAATTAAAAGTCAGAGTTATTTCCAAAGTTATTACCATTTATCCTGAGGGGAACATGAGAAAAAGGATTCTTTCTACGAGGGCTCATCCAGTTAAGATAATTCAGTCTGGACCAAAAAGGTGTACAGTCTGTCCGACTGACCAACTGATATTGCATCCAGTCGGGCAGCTAGCATGGTTATAAAGGGGAAATTGTACTAAAAACACAGTAATTAATTGTGTGTGAATTCATAGTTTGTCCAACTCACTGTAAAATGCAAGGTAGAGGTACAAACTTCCTCCATTTAGCTGAAACATTTGGCCTCTGGGTTACTTTGGCCTGCAGAAGACATTCAGAAAATCACATGCATGGTACTGAAAAACATTATAATGTTGTCATTTTCTTAGATAAATTTGAAAACAAGATTTACATCATTCATGTGCTGCACATCAATTACACTGCACATCCATCACAGAAAAATCAGTCATCCTAAGTTTGTAATGACTGACTAACTATTCTACTCATGTTGGCAGCCAAGGAGACAAACGTCACTCCAACACGTCTTCAATGGCACATTCACAGTCTGATCTGAAGGCTCCTGTCAAAGCCCATGTCGTCCCATATCAATGACATCAGACGCCAATATCAGTGTCTGCCTCTGATATCGCAGCTGGAATAAATCAATGAGCTCAGAACAAACCAGACATTGATAATCGTCCCTTATTATTTTTACTTTGAAGTGGCGGCTATTTAATGCATTTACAGTGTGGCCGAGCGGAGAAATGAGGCGTTGGGCGGTGAATATGGGCATTGGGCCTGTCCAGACAAGCACATAGCTCTGATAACAATGCGTGCAAGCATTACTCTTTGTTTCACCAGCGGGATCAAACACAACTCATTCACAGACACACTTCCTGCATGGCTCCACAGCAACCACAACACAGGCATGTAAGCCTTGAAAACCAAAGAACCAAAATGGCAGACACCCAAGCCACACACAATTACTTTCCCTCCTTTTATGTTTTTCAGAAAAGTAAGACTTATTTCTTAAGACTGAGGGCACACTCTGCATTTAAACAACCAAGCTGTCACCCCTGTCAGCTGGTCAGAATACACAGCTAGCACTCGTCAGCATGAGTGTATGTGTGTGAACTTGTGTGAAATATATTTTGTGTGAATGTTAAGAGAGCATCTGCCTGCACGATACTAACATCATCATTATCGTAAACAAGCAAAAGAGAAAATAATTTTCTCGGTGGAAATGATCATAACCTCTAACACTCAGTGAATTCCAGTGAATTCCTGATCTATGACGATATCCAGCTGTAATTACGGAATCTAATGTCACATGATACCCTTAAAAGGGCGCCCCGCAAGGCCTGAGTGACTCGTCAATGGACATCGCAATCATTATCCCATTGTGTCCTGTAATTTACATGACAACCAGCGACATCAATGAGAAGGTTAGCACAAAGGGTGGTCCTGATCTAACTAGTGCTAACGTAACAATGTGCGGTGACATTTATAGGCAAATGAGAGCTTGTCTAGATAATAAAAAAAGTCCTGTACACATTTTCATATTTGATTTAGCAGAAGTTCACATAGATGAAGCTGATATGCGTACAGTTCAGCCTGTTTCGACTGGGGTTATTCAGTGATGGACTGTGCTGTTGGCCTTAAAAGCAAGCCACATTACAAAATAAAAGCCTACCTGGGTTTCCTCACGGGCAGCAGTCTGCTTTTTCGTTCTGCCGTTCAAGTAACTAAACATGAAAACAACAGGTACAATAAAAAATATTTGTATACTTTAATACTTTTTTCCAAACACCAAAAAGTATTAATTCTAAATTAATTTAACTTCATCTTAAAGATAAAAACTGTACATTAAAATGATTTCTAATATCAGCACAGTAAGTAGTTATTGTACTCACTCCAGTTTCTTGAACCTTTCAAAGCCAGCAGCAACATACTTGGCTCCTGTCTGGAGGTCCTGGAGGTCTGTGACCCTGTGGCCCTGTCTGGGGGTGTACAGAGTCCTGACGGCAAGCGGAGCCCCGATGCTCTGGGTCACTTCAGTCAGAAAGGCCTCCATGGTGGCCACCTGTCTCTGGTTGACCACGAACCTCCGTCCACTGTAGAAGGGGTCTCCATTCTTATACACCACCACGCTCTTCACTGGAGGCAGGGGAGTCGTGGCTGCGGTGCTGGCAGCCATCTATGAGCCAGCTGTGACTGTCACAGACACATTAAAAGAAAATGCTGTCTTTCAGTCAACATACCTCAACATTTTCTACACATAAATATAAGTTCACTCACTAAGCCTGGAGTGGCATTTACCGACCATCTTCATACACCAGATACATTCACATTAACATACCACATTCTTCAGGTCACACATTAATAGAATATTCAGTGACTCACAAACCTGATGGACGGTGAAGCCAGGAAATTGTAGAATGAAGGCAAAAGTAAAAAATCAGTCCACTGTGTTGTTGTGGTCTGTCTGGACTCCGGCTCACCATGTTCTGCTCTATCAATCCCCCACACACACAACACACACACACACACACACACACACACATTCAAACACTACTCTACTGACGGCGGTGAGTATTTCCTGGTTGCTATGGTAGCGTGGCCAGCAATGACTGGCTTTGTGGGCCAAACCATCGGCAGCTACCACAACAAAAGAGACGGACAGAGGAGGAGAGAATGGGTGGGTCACTGTGTTGTAAGCTGAATCAATAAGATAACCTCTTCACCCAGTTGTCTGTATTTCCCCCAAAAATTATTGCAAAATATATCATGCTTATTAGCATTTCCCAGCAAGTAATAAAACCATTACTCAAATATCTCTAAAGCGACTTCTTAAGAACATTGAAATAAGACAAAAAGTTTTTCAAAATTGCAATTTTAGAAGGAAACTATTTTTTACTAATTCTATTGTTTTTGTCTTTGAAGCCTTCGTCTGTGGCTGCTCTTTAAAGACAATAATAACAAAAGACAACAGCAGCTTCATAGGAAAATGTCGTGTTAATATTTGTAGGATGATCCTCTCATGTGATGAGAGAGAGCTCATTCATTGTGATCCAAATGGGAAATTTGAGCTTCTTTGAGTCACACCATTACTTGTTTATAGCCAAGGATCTCTCCCTGAATGAGGTGTCCTCCTACACAACACTAACTACCTCTCACGCTCTTAATTTATGTTTTGACCCAGTATCAGCAAAGCCACTGCTGTGGCAACAACAGCAGAAAGAAGCCTTTTTTTTGAAAAATGTAATTTATTCATTCTTTAAATGAGAAAATAATATATACAATGTACAGTTTTTGTCAAACACATGATAAATACCACTGAAAGCAATTTATTTACAGCGTCTTTGTTTATGTATAAAAAGTTCAGTTGACGGACAGCAATCAGGCCTTCAGTCCCACGTTATCAAGTCCAGTTCACATTACTTCTGATGTCAGGATACGCTCAGCCTGTCCTTCAGTGACAAGTACTGTAGAGGAGAAGACAGAAGGGTAAAACATTCATTAAAAGTTTTATGCATGAGTAAATCCTGCTTTCTCTGAGGTCAGCTGCGGTTTACATTAAGTGTTATTTGTGCACATGAATGGCACCTTTACACCCCCTGGAGCTGCAGGGTGCTACGTTGAAATTCATGAGGACATT
Source organism: Anoplopoma fimbria (assembly GCF_027596085.1). NCBI lineage: Eukaryota > Metazoa > Chordata > Actinopteri > Perciformes > Anoplopomatidae > Anoplopoma > Anoplopoma fimbria. The sequence goes on along the minus strand of NC_072463.1, from coordinate 23,429,651 downwards.
AATTTTATTGAAAGGGAAGTGTGCAAAGGGTGCAGGTAGCTGAAAATGCTAAGAAACAGCAATACAGCTGTATGAACTTAATAAAAAAAGTCAGATTGTAGAAGAATAAAAGGGCGGGATCAGCTTCAGTATATCTGTGCTGCTTAACCACCTTCAGGACATGTTGGTTGTGTTCAATAAGTAGCTACTGATGCTGCAAATACACAATGCTCATTATTCAGGCACAGATACTTTCAATGTAGGTTGTTTCTCTGATGCTTTTTGAATCGACTGTACTGACTTCTTTTTTTGGTCATCCGATAAATTCTGTCTTGCATCAGAGGCCAATTTTCTTACAGCAGGAGACTGCCACTGATTAATAAATGCAGGGAACCAACCACTTCCTCCGTCTTACCTTTTTCCTGCTGTCAATGGCCTGTTGTAGCCAGACCAGCTCCATGGTCAGGGTGTTTCTATGGAGACGCAGGGCCTCTGGGGTACAGGGCACCTTTTGAGCCAAGCAGAACTGCTGGGGAGCTGAAAGAAGGATGGCAAATTCAAAATGACTGATAATCTACTCTACAGGAGGAAAATCTGTTTGAAAGCACATAAGTACAACATGTGTTTTAAACAAAAGTCCAATTTGCCTTAATCCTGTTGTCACTGATTTATTTTCTTTTTACTTTTCTTATTGGTTAGTCTCTAGACCAATAAGACAAATGTGGTGAGATTAATAAACTTGTATGCAATGATACTGCTCCCCTTTAAAGTTAATTTAAATGTTTTGAAGCAGATCACTGTTTTAAATCAGTAAAACTAATAATTATGCCAACCCACTGGCAGTTTATTATCTATTTTAAGCAAACCAGAGCCTATGTGTTCCATCATCAACTAAATGTTTTTGTTTTTTTAATGGATATTGTTTTCAATGTTTACATAACAAGAATAGTGCTTAAATAATTAACTGATTCATCATCATATAATTTCATGTCTTTGATCAAAATTAGATTTTTAACAAATTTATGAAGGAAAAATGCCTAAAAATGTGCCGTTTCCAGTATCATCTAATTGCAAATTAAATATTCCCCCCAAAAAACAAAACTGTAACAATAAACTGTTGGAAAGCATCTTATTGAGTGCTTGGGAATTGTGATTGCCATTTTTCTCACAGTTTCTGAAATGTCATCGGATTAAGGATTGGGAAACTAATTGTTAGTTGAAGCCCCACATAAGACGCACCTTGTACCTCTGTTATAAATGAATAAAGATAAATAGAGAGTTAGCAATCTTATTTCAATAACAACAATGATATGGAAACCACTACTGTTGTGTGCACAGCTCTCACCTTTGTGAGAGTGACCATAGGTCACGTCCAGCTCCAAACTGCTCCAGGCGGTGGTGGAGTCTCCATCGTTCTCCACCTCTCTGCTTTCTTTCTGTGACACTCCAGCAGCTGTAACGTTGCTGTTGTGGATACAACGCTTAGAAAGGGAGGCCGGTCCTTTGGTTTGTGAATCATCTCTCTCTGCTTCTATCTTCTCCGGGAGGACACGATGATCTCCTCTCTCCACTGATGATGCTGATGATGCTGATGGTGCTGCTGATGATGATGATGCTGATGCTGCTGATGCTGATGCTGATGCTGCTGATGATGCTGATGGTGTTGATGCTGATGCTGCTGATGGTGCTGATGGTGCTGCTGATGGTGCTGATGATGATGATGATGCTGATGGTGCTGATGGTGTTGCTGATGATGATGATGATGGTGGGTTCAGGGGTCTGGCACAGACATGTCGTGGTGCATTTGAAGGTTTGCTGTCAGAGCTGCTGGGTGGTAGAAATGGGCCGTCCTGCAGATGCATGAACACAAGCATTAAGAGACAACGAGAGGCTGCTGTACTCTCGCGAGAGTTTAAGTGAAAGCTACCTACAGTGTCTGTGAAGTGGGGGATGGGGATGACCGTCTCCTTCCACTCCACGTGGGTTAAGCCTCCATCAATCTCCTTCACGATGTCCTCAAAGTCGTCTCGCACACGACGGACCTCGTTTCTCACCAAGTAGGCTCGAGAATATGCCTAGAGAAGAGAAGAGAGGAGAGTTAAAGTACCGGTACCGACCTAGCTGCCGTTATAGAACCGGTACCGACCTAGCTACCGTTATAGAACCGGTCTAACTACAATACATTTGGTCACTAGATAAGTTATTTACCTGAAAACACGCCAGTTTTGTCTCCCATCCCCCTCTGTCCATTGCTATGGTAACGTCACAGCGCTGCTCTCGGAGCGCGGGAAATGAACTCAAACTTTAGATTCTGTTCCGGTGTCACCCACCAAAATAAAAGCCTCCTTGTTAGATAAGATAAGATAAGATAATCCTTTATTAGTCCCGCAGCGGGGAAATTTGCAGACTTACAACAGCGCAGAGTTAAAGTGCACTCAAGAGACATAGTAGAAGAAGACAAGCTAAAAATAAAAAAATAAAAATAAAATAAAACAAGTATTATAAATAAGCAATAAAAAAAAAAACAGTAGAAAAAACAACAATAACTGAAATATTATATTTACAGACAGAGAAAAAAACAACTATTTTAACTATTTTTGACTTTTTTAACTATTATTGCACAGTGTAGTGTGTAATGTATTGCACAGGTTTTTATTGTCATGTTATTATTGTCATGTGGTCTGCTTGTCTATTTAGCTCCAAGTTGACACATTTCTATCAGAACAACACATATATTGTTTTTACTATTAAAATCGTATTTGAATGAAAGACATTTTTCTGTATTAAAACCGTTGTTATGTATGTGGTGTTTTATTTTGGTGATCCCTGAGCGGAAGTGACGCTGTGTTTTGTATACAGCTGTTCCGGTCTCAAAGTTTTCCGCCACAGCTGATGATAATAATGAGTAGTGGTCCAAATCAGAGGACGCTGTTCCAGACGTGGGGGGGGACCGCCTCTCAGGACAAAGTTCAACCGAAAAAAGACGTCAAGAGGGCCGCAGGACGACGCAGAGCGACCCCCAGTGTCACTGCACAGGGGGGTAAGGTCTCAGCACACCTTCCCAGAACCCTCTGTGGCCTCAGAGAGGTCAGAGGTCAACCTGCACATCAGTGAACCAACAGAGGACAGAGGAGCCCAAACCTCTGATAGGTCAGAGGTCAACCTGCACATCAGTGAACCAACAGAGGACAGAGGAGCCCAAACCTCTGATAGGTCAGAGGTCAACCTGCACATCAGTGAACCAACAGAGGACAGAGGAGCCCACACCTCTGTATGAAGATGAAGATGATGATCTGATGGTGGTTGCTGTTTATGAGGCCGAGAAGAGCCTCCAACGTGACAATGCAGACTGTTTTCAGTGTGACAACCTTGTAGGAACAGATACCACTGCTCTTTCTCCCACTCCGTCAGCTGGGCGAACCTACCCAGACTTCCCTGGGTTTGACAGCTCCTCAGCTAAGGTATGGATTTACCCCACCAACTATCCCATCAGGGAGTACCAGGTGAAGACATCAGAGGCTGCTCTCTTTCAGAACACACTGGTGTGTCTGCCCACTGGTATGGGAAAGACCTTTATAGCCGCTGTGGTTATGTACAACTTCTACCGCTGGTATCCATCGGGGAAGATTGTCTTCATGGCTCCCACCAAACCTCTTGTTGCACAACAGATCGAGGCCTGTTATAAAGTGATGGGGATCCCACAGGCACACATGGCTGAGCTGACAGGTAACAATCATGGGACAAAAACTAATGACACCCATCTTTTGTTTTCTCTTTTAACAAGAGTCGCTCTCCTTATCTGCAGGCGCCACAGCAGCAAAGCATAGACAGGAGGTGTGGAGGACCAAGCGTGTCTTCTTCCTCACCCCTCAGGTCATGGTTAACGATCTGTCCAGAGACACCTGTCCTGCCCACCAGGTCAAGTGTGTGGTGATCGATGAAGCCCACAAGGCGCTGGGCAACCATGCCTACTGTCAGGTAAATAAACCCGTAACTAATGATTACAGCTTGGCATTCCTTACAGTTACATGTCACTGCTGACTATATTTTCAGGTTATATTTCACTTGCCAAGTATGGTTCTGCTTCTGAACCTGCAATAAAGTGACTTTAAAGTAATAGTACACCCAAAAGATTCTCTCACTAAGTAACACTCGCTCTTGAAACATAGCTGTAGAGAATGGAGGCTGTTTTGACGGCAGTTTGAAAACTTTTTTGACTTTTTATTTGTTTATTTCCCCGTGGGAGTGAGTCATTTGACATAATAGCATACCAAGGAAGCTTGCCCTTTATGATATCTTGTTGTACTACATGACCATTGTGGGCACAGATGCTCATGGACATTTTTATATGATATTTGCTTCAATGTAATTAAGTATCTTTATTTGTCAAGAATTTCATTCACTAGCTAAATTGAAAATTCATATCTGGTTATTCTTTCTAACAGTTACTCAATTGATTTTACAGATCATTACATCTACAGTGATCAGTGGTTAAGTAAAAGTAGAAATACCAGAGTGCTGAAATACTCTGTTACAAGTAAAAGTCATGCATTTAAAAATCTTATGTAAGAAAAAAGTATGAAAAGTAAAAGTACTAATTATGCTGAAAGGCATATCATTTGGTGCATTCATGTTTTCATCACTTTAATGTTGCAGTTGATAAAGCTTGCGCTCATTTATTTACTTTATATACTGCTAGGTAGTTTTATTTATATTAAAACATACTTTTTATTTTGTATTAATCTGAATATGCAAAGTAACCAAAGCTGTCAATGAAGTAATGGTTCATTAAAAAATACAATTATTGCTTCCAAGTCTAGTGGAGTAGAAGTATGAAGTTGCATTAAATGGAGGACTCAAGTAAAGTACAAGTAACACAAACTGTATTTAAGTACAGTACTTGAGTAAATGTATTTTACAAGTTACTTTCCACCATTGATGGTTACAGAGGATTTTAACTTATCCCTAACTTCTATTTCCTAGCAGGGGTCTCTTTATGTTTGCATTATTACACTTTTATTTACTAAACTGTTTGGACTATGGCGATAAAGTTCTAACAACGCTATGTACTTGTCCATCTCCCCGTTACTCAGGTGATCAGACAGCTCTGCAGCCAGACTTTGCAATTCCGCATCCTGGCCCTTAGTGCAACTCCAGGAGGCGATACAAAGGTAAGAACAGTAAACGGGATCTGTGTCTATAAAGTGTCTCTCTGGCTTGTAATGTGACTTTATAATGCAAACCCTCCATTTAACTGTTGTACTATAAATGTGATTTAACCTTCACCTCTCCCATTTCATCCCTGCAGTCTGTGCAGTCGGTGATCTCTAATTTGCTCGTCTCCCACATCGAGCTGCGTTCAGAAGAGAGCCCAGACATCCAGGCCCATTCCCACCAGCGCAGTGTGGACAAAATTGTGGTTCCTCTGGGAGAGACCCTCTCTGCTCACCAGGCGCGCTACCTGCAGGTAGGCACAAGCAACTTAGAATCATATTTAGCAAAAGTGTTCCCTGTCTTTTAAAGCTTATAATGCAACAAGAATGTATTTCTTTCTTGTTGATACCAAAACTACTTAACTACTGAGTCAATTCACTTCCCGTGATGTGTTCACATATCGGTAATAAAAACACCAACACATCAGTGAACAAACGCAAGCAAACTAAGACAAAACTTAGTTTATATTTTCCCATTGGTCCTGTTTGTTTTGGTTTTATTATGTAGAGAATGTGACATTTGTTTTTTGTGCTTGGCTGCCACCTTGTGGTCACAGTTTGTTTGCATCTCAGCTGTAATCCTTATTTAAGCATCACATGCCTTTCTTCTGGCCGTGTACTGGGTCAGTTAATATTAAATGGATTGATTTGTCCTGAAAGCAACATCCTTTTCACACTCGGTGGTCAGGCTTAAGTGCTAGACCCTACTGGCTCTATCTCCTTGTCACGGGTTGGTCCACTGTCCGTGTGTACTGTACTGTAAATGTGCAGCTACACTTCATCTGAGAGTTTAGACCTGTTAAACATTAGCTCCCTTGGGTCTTCTTCTTGTCTTTTCCTCCTCCCTCCTTTCTGATTCTTTTTCTATTGTTTGTAATAATAACAATATAGCTTTTCTTGCTTGTTCTTTAATTGCTTTTACTTTTCACCTTCTCATTATATTTCCCCCTGACCGGATGCCGTCTGCAACCTGCTCATTAACCTCCATTTCAGTCTGCACTCCCGTAATTTGACCGGACAGTACACAAAATAGAGATGGCTCTGCACTCGTGTGTAAAACGAGCATCACTGCGGTCATTCAGGCAGAATTTAATGAATGTTGAGCAAATCAGAAAAATGAACCAGTCATGCAGACAGGTTTTCGGGGCCCAGTTGTGTGCTTTTCCCTAGAAGGTCGGCCCAATTTTATCACAGACGTTAGAGAGAGACCAGTATTTGCCCTTTTCACCTCTAGTACCCTTCTGTTTTCTCGGCACTGTGATTTTGATTAAGCGTGGATTGAGGTTTTATAGAAATCGCGTGTCAGTGAATATCTAGGCCACTGTGTCCAAGCCAGTGCCAAGATATCTGTCATTGCACTCTAATGGACGTTGATGGTACAATTTAAGCGCTTAAGTTTTTGTGGCATTCTACATAAATCAGAAGTAATAACTATTTACTTAAACAAATGTGCTGAAAGTTTATGATAAGCAATCTCTACTTCAAGGAAAGGAAATGTCATGTTTAACCACAGAAGCTCAGTTTTCATCTTTAATAGAATATTATCTGAAACCTTTGCCTCAGCTGAAAACTAAAAACTGTAACTGTCATTTAGTTGTATCTCTGTCAGATACTATATACAGAGTAATGTATTGTGCAAGAGGCTGCACTCTGATACACCATATTGTGTGTGAGCCTCTCGGGAGAACTCATGTTACTATGCTTAAGTAACTGAGCACCAGTTGCTCTTGGGAAATGGCTTATAATATATGTTTATGAACAAAGTAGGGTGTGACCTCTTTTGTTTTGTACATTTAATCCCATAAAAAGGAAGGAATACCCTTAAGCGATATTCTGTAGTACACAGTACTTGTCGGTTGGTATGTATGTATCAGTAAGCGGAAATGTTTTTTTTTTTAATCATATAAAATGGCTCAGTATTTGCTAAAGTAATAATAAATAGTTTACTACCTTTTTATATCCCAAATATAAAAACTGTGGGGATTTATTTCACTTGAAGATTTTAACTTCATCTCTTTCCTGATTTTAAGATTCTGTTTACCAAAGGCTACTCAAGAGGTAAAAGAGAAACAATCAGTTTTTGTTAAGAGGTTTATGATGAGCTCCTCTGTACCATTTGGCTTACTATCTATATATTCAGAATACTCCCAGAATCATGTGTACTGTTTAAAAGAGCCCAATAAAACTCAGCATCACTGTACATTTCAAAAGACGGGAGACGAGCACGTTTTTATTGAACAAAGAAAAACACAGTAGCTCTTGCTGTTGCACTTGAATTTTCACAGAACAGCACACATTTGCAAAAAACACTAAAACAATAAGCAAAAAGAAAGGAAAAACTCACACCTGATGTTCCCATATAACCAAAGGGAAAATCACGGCTTTGCAAGTGTTTACTTTATACTACAGTTGTCAGAGAGTATCATATCAACTATACAATCATTTAATGCAAAATAAATTCTTTGGATTTGGATGTCTTGATGTCAACCAAACTGCCTGACTTTATCACTGGGCAACCATTCCAACCCAATACTAACTGTATTAACAATTTCTTTGTTTTACAATTTTGTGTGGATTAAATAAAATTAAACCAACTTTCTCACACTTTTAATATTACACCCATTTAATAGGCCTCAATAACCGAACGCCTGGGCATTTCATAGGATGCCCCTGTCCTGTTAAATCACACAGTGATAAATCACACAGTGATGATTTGGCTCACTTCCAGATCCATCTCACTGGCACCCAAGTAGTTAATGTAAATTTCCAAAGCATAAACATTCCTATATTAAGGTGAATTCTAGGTGTAGCTGGTTTAATGTGTATCATTCTGTTTTTGTTGAATTGTATTAAGTGTGTTTTAATTCAAAATATAGTGAAGATAAACATATACCTTTTTATTCTGACTTTATAAACTCTCCTTAGATTTCTGATGGAACATTAAAAAAAGTTTGAACTAAAACAGAATTTAGCTGATATTTAACAAAAATACTTCATCAAAGTAAAGATATTCTCTGCGCTCTATATCTTTTCTCAGTTGCATTGTCTCTACTCAGCAGCAATGGTGTTTGCAATTCAACCGTGAATTAATAAAGGCCAATTCATATTTTACGCGATGTCTGTGGACTACGCAAACTGTACGCATAGCAAGCGCGCCAGCTTGCTCCAGTTTTGTTCCAAAATCCAGTTCAGTTGGTGCACCTCTACCGTGTTTTCCAAGAAAATGAAGAAAATAACAAAGTGATCCTTGTTTTTGACGAGATGATTTTAGAGGAGATCTGCTGTTGACATTTATTTTTATTTACATTTAAATAAATACAAAGACAGCCATATGAAGTTAACTACTTGCAAACTATGTTATGGTGCATTAACCGCTATCAACTGGAAAGGAGTGTTGATGTGGAAAATGCAGGTGCCAGACCGAGCGCGGATCCTCAATTGCAGTACCGCAGCTGTCCATGGACAGTATGTCTGAGGCTTAAACACTGACACAGAGTAGCAAGTAGAAACAGCCTGAGGAAGAGATACATAAGTAACTGTTCCTATGTGTGAATAGATTTGCAATGAGGAATGCATTAACTTTTTCCTAAGAGAAAAGGATACATAAAAGTACTCTTTGATTGTCATTTAGCTGTAATAGTGAGTTTTTCAGAGTTTGCTTAGTAGAAGTGTGTCACTTGTGTTTTCCCTCTCTTCCGTGCAGCTGTACATTCATTCACAAACACACATGAACATGTTATGTTCATGTGTGTTTCTTTTCTAAATTGGTGTCACCTGTTATGTTGTCTATTGGTTTGTGTTGCTTGTTGCAGATCCCCTTCCCAAACCCAGCATAATTACGGCTGAACGAACCCTTAAATGAGGTTAGGTTAGTGGCCCAGCAACTGTAATAACTGGCTTGTTGATTGGTGGTCATCTGGTAAATATTGCACTTACTGATGAATCATCTAACTGGTTATGCAGTGTGACTGGCACCACATTGGAACCTACAGTGAATCATTTAGTCCAGAGATAAAGAAACAGCGGATCAACAGCGAGTTGAAATCACCACAGCAAGCTGGAGAAAGAAAGAGAAACTCTTCTGTTGTGCATCGACCTTCAC